>NW_025979080.1:0-6242 GCF_021869965.1 Rhincodon typus | reverse complement strand
CAGTTCTGAGGAATGGTCACTGGACCCGAAATGTTAACTCTGATTTTTTCTTCACAGATGCTGCCAGACCTGCTGAGCTTTTCCAGCAATTTTTTTTTTGTTCCTGATTTACAGCATCCGCAGTTCTTTTGGTTTTTATATAATATCAAGGTAATGGGCCTTCCAGGTAGGACAGAAATGAGGAGGAATTTCTTCTTGGAGTGCCAGGAATATGTAGAAATTCTTATGCATAAGGCTACATCATTGAGTATATTTACGACTCAGATGGACAGATTTTTAATCAGTAAGCAAATCAAATAAAACAAAATAGGGAAAAGACAGGAGACTGGAGTTTAGGATTATCAGATCAGCCATGATCTCATTGAATGATAGAATGGATTTGATAGGCTGAATGGCCTACTTCTACTGCTACATCTTATGGTCTTATAGGAGGAGGCAATTTACTCCTTTGAGACTCTTTGAAAGAGCTATATTTTGTCAATGGCTCTGAAAGGGCTCTTTCTAGATTAAATGCCATGTGCATCTTCTCCTCACAACATGCTTTCCAAGCTAAGTTTGCATCATCAACAAATTTGACTGCAGTGCAGTCTGTCCCTTCATACCAGTTACTAATATAGGTTGTAAATAGTTGAGGCCCCAGCACTGATTCCTTGTGACACTCCATTAGTTACAGGTTGCCAACTTGGAACTGATCCATTTATCTCCACAAGGCCATAACACCTTAAGAAATATGAACAAGCCCCTTGATCTTGCGCTGCCATTCCTTGGGAACATAGCTGATGTGACATTCCTCAAGTTTTTCCTTAAATAGGGGGACTTAAACTGCTCACATTACTCCAGGTGTGGTCTAACCAGCACCTTGTACAGTTGTAGTACAACTTTGCTACTCTTATACTCTAACCCCCTTGTAATAACGACCAACATTTCATTAGCCTTCCTGATTACCTGGTGCCCCTGTGTGCTAGCTTTCTGTGTTTCATGCACAAGTACCCTCCCCAAGTCTCTATGTGTTGCAGCTTTCTGTAGATTTTCTCCATGGAAATAATATTCAGTTCTTTTGTTCGCCCTTCCAAAATGAGCAACTTCATATTTTCCCACATTGTACTCCATTTACCAACATTTTGTCCAGTTACTTAACCTATCAGTATCTCTCTACAAAATATTTGTATCCTGTCTGTCTCCTGCTCATTAGTGGGTTAGTTCGTTACCAGAACAGGTATGGTAACTTTTTTCTTTCCTTTGTCATCTGAACAGGAGGAGGCTATTCAGTCCCTTAAATTCATTCTGCATTCGGTCAAGATTATGATGACTATGTCTGAACAATACAATACAATACAGCACAAGAACTGGCCCTTCAGCCCACCAAGCCTGCACCGATTCCCAATCCTTATTTAGACTGGCCTGCTGTGTTCATCCAGCCCTGCACCTTGTTGTCTCGGATTCTCCGGCATCTGCAGTTCCTACTATCTCTTATTTAGACCCGTTACTTCTTGCCCATGCACTTGGTTTCTATCCCTCTGTTCACCTCCCATTCATGTGTCTCTCAATATACACCTTAAACATTGCTAACATTTCTGCTTCCACATTGGCAGTGCGTTCCAAGCACCCATCATCCTCTGTGTGAAAAATTTTCCTGCACTTCTCCCTTAAACTTTCCCCCTCTCACGTTGAACCTGTGCCCTCTTGTAGTTGACCTTTCCACCCTGGGAAAAAGCCTCTGACTATCCACCCTAAATATGCTTCTCATAATTTTGTAGACCGCCATCAGCCTCCGTTTTTCCAGTGAAACAATCCGAGTTTATCCAATCTCTCCTCATAACTAAAACTCTCAAGACCGAACAACATCGTGGTAAACCTTCTATACACCCTCTCCAAAGCATCCACGGCCTTCCGGTGGTGTGATGACCAGAAATGCATGCAAAATTCCAAATTCTAAAACTACAACTTCATCTGCCTTGTCCCATTTCCATTTTGACCTTGTTTAGCAAACCTCTACTAAATAAGGGTTTCAATATACTATTTGAGGAAACTCCTACTAATATTTTTGAAGAAAGCATCTTACTCTTTATGTGAAAAATTGTTTTCCACACTTCTGAATTGCTTAGTTTTGATTTCAAAGCTTTGATAGGCTCCTCCCATAGGAGACTCTCCATCTGCCTTATCAATTTATTTCAAAATGCATGATAAACCGCTCAAACAAAGCAGCTCCTAACCCTCTGCATTTCAGGGATTACAAGCCTCATTTATGGAATTTCTGTCCTCAGGATCTAACCCTTGAAACCTAACATTCTTGTTAATCTGTGATACTGTGCTCCTTCCAAGGCCAATAAGTATTCTTTCTGAGGTATGGTGCCCGGAACTGCATTTGAATGTTTGTCAGTGAAAGGGTTTCTCGCTGAACGATTGTCAGTTTTGGCTTGTCTACCTCGAGATCATCAATAAATAATTAGCAGTTGATTATTGGGGAATTCTGTGGCCTGTCAATATTGGATGGAAGGCGTATTAACAAGACATTTCACTGAATAGGCTAATGCCAAATGCTTTGGGGTGGATGATCCTAACCACTTAAGCAGATTGTAGCATCATTTTAGAAATGCATAGGGGGTGTATGGAGTCCCTTGGCTCCTTAACTCATTATGCCCATCTTTTATTGATGGCCATTGAATGCTGATTTCTGCTGGCCTCGCAATTGCTTGGTTGAGTACAAAGCCATAAATGTGATATCAACATTCTTTGGGATTCTTGTATTGCATTTCCCTGCTCCTCCACCCCTCTGCTCCCACCGTCCCCCCGCCCCCCAATCAGACCCCCAAATTGTTAACGGCAATATTTCTAATCAATGGTTTGATTTGATTTGATTTGATTTATGATTGTCACGTGTACTGAGATACAGTGAAAAGTATTGTTTTGTGTGACAACCGGACAAATCAAACCTTACATAAGTACATCAGAGTAACAGGACAGAATGGAGAAAATTGCTGCAACGAAGGTGCAGAGAAAGATCAACTCTAAAATATGAGAGGTCCGCTCATAATTCTGATAACTGATTAAGCGATTCTTGACCAGTTGGTGCGTGTTTTCAAATTTTTGTACATTCTGCCTGATGGAAGAGGGTGGAGGAGGGTATAATTGGGATGGGTGGGGCCTTTGATTATATTGGCTGCTTTCCCGAGGCAGCAGGAAGTGTCGATGGAGACAATAGAAGGAAAGCTGGCTTTTGTAATGGACTGGGCTGTGTTCACAACTCTCTGCAGTTTCTTGCGGCCTTGGGCAGAGCAGTTGCCATATCAAGCGGTGATGCATCGGGATACGATCCTTTCATGGTGAATCTATAAAAATTAGTAAGAGTCATTGTGGACATGTCAAATTTCCTTAGCCTTTTGAGGAAGTAGAGGCGTTGGTGTGCTTTCTTGACTGTAGCGACAATGTGGATGGACCAGGACAGATTGTAGGTGATCTTTACTCCTAGAAACTTGAAGCTCTCAACCACCTCCAACCCAGCACCATTGAAGAAACGGTTGGTCCTGATGCTCCAGCATGAACAGCAACAGAGGAGGAGTGAGCAAAATTATTGTAGCTGGGGCTCCCAGATACTGCAGGAATCCCACTGATGGCAGGTAAGGTTTCTAGCTGCACTCCTTCAAACTGTTTTCACTGTCAGGAGGATTCGGTAAACACAGGACACAAATCCTGGATGAAAGATCAAAAGGCAACACGAGAAAAGAAAATTGTTACACCGTAAGCTCATAGAACCCCTACAGTATGGAAACAGGCCATGCAGTCTACGCCAACCCTCCAAAGAGCATCTGACCCAAACCCATACCCAAATGTAACCTTCCATTTCCTATGGCTAATCGACCTAGCTTGCTCATCCCTGGACACTATAAGCAATTAAGCATGGCCAATCCACCTAATCTGCGCATCTTTGGATTGTTGGAGGAAACCAGAGCACCCAGAGGAAATCCACACATACACAGACATAGAATGTTCAAACTCCACACAGACAGTCACCCGAGGGTGGAATCGAAACCAAGTTGCTGGCGCTGTGAGGCAGCAGTACTAACAACTGAGCCACCATGCCACCTGCCAGAAAGAATGGGAAAAGCAGATTAATAAAGAACAGAAGAGTGGGACTAATTAATTAGTTCTTTCAAGGTGCTGTCAGAGGCCCAGTGGACTGGATGGTCTCCTTTTCACAGAATCACTAAATTGTTTCTGTATAAAAGACCACCATTCAGCCCATCATGCTTTCAGCTGCCCTTTGGATATGGCCACTTAGTTCCATTGTCTTGCCTTCTCCCAATAAATGTGCACATTCTTCCTTTTATGTTGTTCATCATGGGATGCCGATATCGCTGGCTGGGCCAGCATTAACTGCACATCCCTAGTTGCTCTTGAGCAGGTGGCAATGAGCTGTCTTTTTGAACTGCATTTGATGGGTGTAGGTAGACCCACAATGGCGTCAGAGCAGAAGTTCCAGGAGTTTGACCCAGCAACACTGAAGGAATACAATATATTTGCAAGTCAGGATGGTGAGTGTCTTGGAGGGGATCTTGTAGGTGGTAGTGTTCTCATGTATCTGCTGCCCTTGACCTCCTAGATGGAAGTGGCTTGTGAGTTTGAAGGTGCTATTGAAGGAGTGTTGGTGAATCTCTCGGTGCATTTTGTTGATGGTACACACTGTTGTTACTGAGTTACTGGTGAATTACTCACTGCAAGATTCCAAGTGTCTAACCTGCTCTTGTAGCTGCTGCATTTGTATGGGTAGTCCTGTTCAGTTTCTAGTCAAATGAAACCCCCTGTATATTGGTAATGGGGGATTCAGTGATGATAATTCCACTGAATGTCAAGGGGAGATGGTTAGATTCTCCCATGTTGGATATGATCAATGTCTGGCACCTGCGTGGTATAAATGATACTTGCCACTTGCCAGCCCAAACGTAGATATTGTCCAGATCTTTGTGCATTTGGACATGGACTGCTTCACTAACTGTGGAGTCGCGAATGATATTGCACATGATATTGTCGATGGACAACACCATTTCTGGCTTGATGATGAAGCGAAGGTCATTGAGGAAGCACCTGAAGATGTCTGGGCCTACTCTGAGGAACTCCTGCAGGGATGTCCTGGAGCTGAGATGACTAACCTCTAACAGCCATAACCATCTTCCTATGTTCCAGGTATGACTCCAATCAGTAGAGATTTTGCTAGGGCTCCTTGATGTTGCACTCAGTCGAATGCAGCCTTGATGTCAAGGCTAATCACTCTCACCTCTGGAATTCAATTTTATTGAGGGAGCTAAATTGTAACTTTTTTTCCTCTTGTCTGCCGACCTGCCAAAGGACAGCATCAAACACTGCCTTATCGATCATTGGTGAGTAAATGGAGTTGAGATGTAGTAAGCAAATATCTGATTGAATAGAATGAAGGGGCAGAATGGTTTACTCCTTAATTATTTTTCAGTTCTGGTGCAGCTCCCTGGTGGTGACTGCAGTGTGAAAATTCTTAAAATGGTGAGTGAGACTTCAATGGGGAGAGGTCTCTCTTCAAAAAGCTCCTCTGCCTCAAACCAAACACCAGATCCCACACCTGCCAGGCCTCCCCTACCCCCAACCCGTTACCTCTTCCCTCTGTGCACCGGCCAATCTTCATTCACAACATCCATCACTGAAAAAAGACAGTGTTCTCCACCAACTCTCCCTCAGAGAAATTGGCTGAGAGTGTGTTGGAAGCAGAATAAACTGAGACCTTTAAGAGGAAGTTGAATTATTATGTGAAAAAGAAGAATGTTCAGGACTATAGGGAAGAGGCTGCATTCCTCATTCAGAGACATAGTACAGACAGGATGGGCAGAATAGCTGTTCAGAGCTGTAACAGTTCTGTGATTCTACACTCCATCTTCCTCGATATCTGTATCTCGTAAAACTCTACTAGATCTATACAGTGCAAAATGAAGCTATTCGATCCAGCATTCCTGCCCTAGCTCCTATGCAAGATCTCTCGAAAAGTCTGATGCCCTGATGCTGGGAATGCTTTGTGCGGTTGATCCAAATTGGCTCCCTTTTATTTTAAAGGCCTTCCTTGCAAAAGGTCTGTCCCCCACCCCCAACCAACCACCACTCCCCTCAGTACCTGCTCCCTCGGGTTCCTGGCCAAATCTCCTCAGCAACTCACATCGCTGAACAAAAGCAGATCATCTTTCGAGGTCGCATTGTGGGTTGTGGAAGTTTACTAAATAAAA
>NW_025979079.1:0-6242 GCF_021869965.1 Rhincodon typus | reverse complement strand
GACTGCAGATGCTGGAACTCTGAAACAAAAAGCTCATGAATGTGGGGCATTTTTTGTTCTCGCTGTGTAACTGGTTAAACAGTTCTCCTTTCATCTCAAAACTATGTAGATCGTGATGAATTAAATGACTCTGTCAGATCTTAATGTAGTAATTGATTTGAGATACACATCTGTAAACTTTCCCTTTCAAGTTTCATATAAAAGGAGTTTGCAAATGACATCACTCTCAGTACAGGGTGGAAATTCAGAACACACTATTTGTTTTTTTTTAATTTGCCTCTCCTGCTATCCCAAAGTTGTAAATGCTGGCCACACGCATGTCCATTCCTCCTTGGGTTAAAATCCATCTCTACTATTTCCTTCCAAAACTCCCAGTTTTCTTCCTACTCCCATCTCTTCTGCTTCTATCCATTTCTACAGTTCCTATCTGTTTATAGAAAATAAAACAAATGAGAGTTTGAGGCTTCCAACGAATCCTGTGCAATTATACAAGGAACTAATCAGGCCACACTTGGAATGCAGTGAATGTTTATGCGTTTGTTACATGAGAAAACAAATTAGAATTGCACTTGTGCCCTTTGTCCAAAAGAAACATTAGAATTGGAAGTCATATAGTTAACTCAACTAACCGAACCCTCCAAGTAACATCCTGTGCGTGGAATTGTCAATGGTGGCAGAGCAACCCAGAATGCCAAACAGTCGTAAATGTCCCCGAGTCACAGAACAGGAAAATGTGCGCAGGCGCAGTGCCATTTGTGAATGGACATTGCGCGGAGTGATGGCGATTGAGGAGTGTTGTCTCGTGCGGCTCCTGGACCGTTAACAAACGGGCAGAACGACGGGGCCGCTGCATTCAGCAGATGGACGGAAAAGCTTCGTAAACATGTTCGGCAAGCTGCAAACCCCAGCACGACCTTCTAATGCTTCCGTTTGTCGCCAACGCCGGAGTTTAAAGTTGAATTCATGGCCGCCATTTTGTTCGAAAAGGACGGGCAGTGGGGCGCAGGCGCGGCGGCAATGTTTGTTGGGGGAATGCGCACGAGGTGCCGCCATGTTTTAGAGGGCAGTATTGTTCATAACTGGGAGGAGTTTACCACCCATTGCTTGCACTGAGGACATTGTCCATCAAGCGGATTTGTGATTTGAACAAGTTGTGAGTGGGCAAATACATAGTAGATAATATATAATGTGGATAATTTTGAGGTTTTCCAGTTAGTAGCAAAAACAGGAAGCCAGTTTATTATCTGAATGGTTATCGGTTTGAGAAAGGGCATCAGCTTGTGAAAGTAAGCTTGTCTGCAGAGTAGGCGGTGAAGAATGCAGATTGTATGTTAGCCTTCACAGTGAGATGATTTGAATCCAGAACCAAGAATATTGTGTTGGAATTGTACAGGGTCATTGTGAGACTGAGGGGGCATCCAATAGAAACGTGTAAAATTCAGGACCATGCGGGATAAACACAGGAAAGATGTTCCCAATGATTGGGGAGCCCAGAACCAAGGTTCAAGGTTGAAGATTGCATTGTAGGACTAAAGACTAAGATGAGCATTAATGTCTTCGCCCCGGAAGTGGTGAGCTTGTGGACTTCTTTCCCACAGCAAACAGTTCAGGCCAAAACATAGGACTGAAGGGCCGAAGGGCCTGTACTGCGCTGTAATGTTCTATGAAGTGTTCAAAGAGAAAGAAGGAACAGGGTACTTACTTGCATGTTTAGCCATGATCATTTAAATGTTGAAGCTGGATGAAAGGGCTGAATGGCTTTCTCCTGCTCTTATTTTCTCTGACTGTATTGACGAAGCATATAATAACAGAGGAGGAAGAACTTTTCCCAACATCAACTGGGGTAGTCATAGTGTGAAAGGTTTAGAGGAATGGAATTCTTAACATGCATCCAGGGCAGCTTTTGAAGCCAGTCTGAAGAAGACCCTACAAGAGAGGAACGGTACTAAACTTAATTTTAGGTAATTGAAGCCAAGCAAGTACTTGAAATATCAGTGGGGGAATCAGTTGCAGACATTGATCGTAACTCTGTTAGATTCAAGATTGTTTAGTACGGCACAAGGATGGGCATGGAATCAAAGTTCTAAACCAGTTGAAGGCAAATTGTAATAAGATCGAATATGATTTGGCTAGAGTGGGCTGGGAGCAGATAGATTTCGGTAAATGTGTGTCACATCAGTGGGATACATAGAAGAAGGAAATTGAGAGTTCCAATAAAGTCGAAGGGTGGGACCAACAAATCTTGTGAACCCTGGGTATACAGGATTGGCTAAAGAGAAGAATGGAGGCATTTAGCAGCTACCAAAGCTTCAAAACAGCAGAAGCCCTAGCCAAGTACCGAATATGCAGGGGGAGTCTTAGAAAAGGAAATTAGAGCATGAAAGGGACATGAAAGGATAATTGGCAAAATATAAGTGAAAGGGGTGACATGGGTTTGGAAATCAGAAAGAAGGACAGTGATAAACTTCAAAAAAATCAGCTTAGAGAGAGAGGAAGCTTCTGATTGGTCTAGCAGGCTTAAAAGCAAAAATCTCCTGGGCCAGGTTAAATATATCCCAGATTGGTGAGTAAGGCAAGACCAAAAATAGCAGGGGCACTGGCAATAATTTTTAACTGCTTTCTGAGCACTGGGGAGATGCCGAAGACCTGGTTGTCAAAGAAAAGTTGTAAGGAGAAACCGGGGAACTATAAACCTGTGAGTCTGACTTCAGTTGTGGGTAAGTTGTTGGAGGTGATTATATAAGATAGGATTTATGGACATTTAGAGAGGCAAAAATTGATTATGGATAGGCAGCATGGTTTTGTGTGAGGAAAATCGTGTCTCACAAACTAGATTGAATTTTTTAAGGAAGTTACCAAAAAGGTTGATGATGGCAGAGCAGTAGACCTTGTTTGTTTGGATTTTTGTAAAACGTTTTGACAAGGTTCTGCATGGTAGATGAATTAGTAAAGTTAGGTCACATGGGATTCAGGGTGAGCTTGCCAACTGGATACATTATTGGCTTAACAGCAGGAGACAGAGAGTCATGGTGGAGGCTTGCTTTTCCAACTGGAGGCCTGTGACCAGCGATGTTCCGCATGGATTGGTTCTGGGTTCTCTTTTGTTTGTCATTTGTATGAATGATTGAGATGAGAATGTAGAAGGCATGTTAGTAAGTTTGCAGATGACACCAACAGTGAATAAGGTTTTCTAAGATTACTATGGGATCTTGATCAAATGGGTCAGTGGTTGAAAAATGGCAAATGGATTTCAATCTGAATAATTATGAAGTATTGCATTTAGGTACAAGAAACAAGGGTAGGGCTTATACAATTAATGGTAGGGCCTTTGGTAGTCTTGTGGAACAGAGAGTCCGAGGGGTGCAGGAAAATAATTCTTTAAAGTTTGCGTCACATATGGACAGGATGGATATGAAGGCATTTAGCACGCTTACCTTCATTGCTCAATTCTTTGAGCACAGCTGTTGGGATGTTATGTTGAGGCTGTACAGGACGTTGGTGAGGCCACTTCTGGACTATTATGTCCAGTTATGGTCGCCCAGTTATACAAAGAACCTTATCAAATTAGAGAGAGTTCAGAAGAGATTTACCAGGATGTTGCCAGGTATGGAAGTTTTGAGTTATAAGGAAAGGCTGAATAGGCTGGGACTTCTTTCACTGGAGCGTAGGAGGTTGAGAGGTGACCTGATAAAGTTTATGAAATAACGAGAGGTATAGATAGAGTTGATGGTAGTTGTCTTTTCTCGAAGATGGGGAACTTCAAGACCAGGGGGCACATATTTAATGTGAGAGGAGAGAGATTTGAAAAAGACATGAGGCAACTTGTTTGCACAGGGTGCATTGCGTGTGGAATGTCCCTCCTGAAGAAGTGGTGGATGTGCGTACAATTACAATGTTTAAGAGTCATTTGGATGGATGTATGAATAGGAAAGGTTTGGAGGGATATGGGCCAGGAGCAGGCAGGTGGGACGAGTTTAGTTTGGGATTTTATTCAGCATGGGCTGGTTGGACCGAAGGGTCTGTTACCATGCTGTATGACTCTGAATCTATGACTCTGTGATGTGGGATTGTTATTCGAGAAGGGAACAAGGGATCAACCAGGAAATTACAATCCAGTCTGTCTCACCTCAGTGGTGGGGAAACCATTAGAAGCAATTCTGAGGGACAGAATTAATCTACACTTGGAGCGGAAGTAATTAGTCAGCAACAGTTAGCACAGTTTTGTTAAGGGGAGGTTATGTCTGACCAACTTTTTTTCAGCGAAGAAGTAGCCAGGTGTGTCGATGAGGGCAATTCATTTGACACAGTCTGCTTGGACTTCATCAAGAGTTTTGATAAAGTCCCACAGAGGAGACTGACAGCAAAGGAAAGAGTCCATAATAATCAAGATAATTTGGCTGATTGGCTCCAGAATTGGCTGAGTGGTAAGAAGCAAACAGAGTCTGTTTGGCATATTTTTGTGACTGGAAGCCTGTATCCAGTGGGCTTCCACTGGAATCAGTATTGGGGCCCTTCCTGTTGGTGTTCATATAAGCGATTCACAATGAATGTCAGGTGTTGATCAATAAATTCATGGGTGATATGAAAATTGGTGGGTGGTAAATAGTGAGGAGGACAGCCTTCTGAAGAGTGGTTGTGCAATTTAGGCCTATACTCTGAAGTGTTTAAGAATGAGTGGCTACCTAATTGAGTTATATAGTATGCTGCAAAGCATTGAGAAAGTGGAAGTTGAAAGGATGTTTCCTTCTGTAGGACATTCTGGAGTGAGAGGTTATAGTTTTAGAATAAGGGTTGGCAGGTTTAACGCAGATGAGGAGAAATTACTTGTCTCAGATGGTTATGAGTCTGTGAAATTCACTATGACATAATGAGTTGAATGCTGGGACATTAAGTAAATTTAAGGAGGTAATTTAATGAGTAATTATTCATGGGCTGAAAGTTTATGGGCAGTAGGCAGGAAAGTGCAGTTGGGGTGGGATGAGATCAGTCACAATTTTGTCAAATGGCTGAATTGCTACTCCTGCTGCTAGTTCTTTTGTTCTTAGATTACAGGAGGATATAGACGGGCTGATCAGTAGAAGTTGGAATTTAATTCAGATAAGTGAGAGGTGATACACTTGGGCAGGGGAAACGAGCCAGTGGAATACATGAATAACAATGTGGGACTGAGGATCTGTCAGACTGAGGATCCATAGGACCCTGCTGTGCAAGTCCATCCATCCCTAAAGGTAAGAGGACAGGCAGGTAAAGTGGTTAAAAGGCATATGGGACACTTGCCTTTATTAGCCGAAGCATAGAGTTTAGGGGCAGGGAGGTTATGCTGGAAATGTGTATATATAGTTGGTTAGGCCACAGCAAGAGTGTTGTGTGCAGTTCTGGAATCCAAAGAACAGGAGAGATGTGATTTCACTGGAGACAGCACGGAGGAGATTTACCAGAATACCGTATGGGCTGGAGAGTTTTAGTTGTGAAGAAAAGTTGGACAGACTGGGATTGTTTTCATTGGAGCAGAGGAGATTGAGAGGAGCAGAGTTGAGATGTATACGTTATGAGGCGTATAGCAGAACTTGAATCTGGATTCCCAGAATCTCTGAATTAATAGTCCAGCACTGATACCATTAATCCAATACATTCCCCACGATTCTGACCCACCCAACAATACAGGAACAGCAATATTTGCAGTAAGGAGACCTTTATAGGACAGATAAGGGGCAGTGTGCCATTGTTGCTTCTGCTGCCTGGATTGATGCTTGGTGTTCTGACCAGTTTCATTCCCTTTTGTTTTGTGGTTTGATATTTTATGAAATGCTTAATAACAGCTGTTGGAAAACAGTGGCTGGGTTGGACAGAGTCAGCACGGATTTCTGAAGGGAAATGATGCTTGGCAAATCTCCTGGCATTCTTCTAGGAATTAATTAGCAGAGTTCATGAGGGGGAATCAGTGGGCATGGTTTATGTGGATTTTGAGAAGGCTTTTGACAAATTCCAACAGATAATATCAGGTGGGGGGGTGCAGACTCAGAGAAACATATAAAATCTTAATACGATTAGACAGGTTTGATGCAGGAACGTTGTTCCCGATGCCAGGAGTGCACAGGAACAGAAATCACAGATTAAGGGTATGTGGTAAATCTTTTAGGTCTGAGGTAAGGAGAAATTTCTTCACAGAGAGCGGCGAGCTTGTGGAATTTGCTACCACAGAAAGGAGGGATCAATGACCAGGGTGCATAAATTTACGATCA
>NW_025979078.1:0-6242 GCF_021869965.1 Rhincodon typus | reverse complement strand
CTTGGCCTGCTGTGTTCATCCAGCTCTACACCTTGTTATCTCAGATTCTCCAGCATCTGCAGTTCCTACTATCTCATCAGAACATTATCTGGGTCTCTGGATTAATAATCCAGTGATAATATCACTAAGGCATCACTTCTCCACAATATACCCCGATACTTATTGCCCAACACTTATGTTGTGTGAAGGTGAGTTCATGCCAATCAGCCCAAGACTGGATATTGTCTGCATCTTGTTGCATTTGAACACGGACTGCTTCAGTATCTGAGGAGTCGCGAATGGTGCTAATCATCAGCGAACATCCCCACTTCTGACCTTATGATGGAGGGAAGGTCATTGATGAAGCAGCTGAAGATGGTTGGGCCTAGGACACTACCCTGAGGAACTCCTGCAGAGATATCCTAGAACTGATATGACTGATCTCCCACAACCACGACCAGATTCCTATGTGTCAGGTATGACTCCAACCAGTGGGGAGTTTGCCCCCTGATACCCATTGATTCCAGTTTTGCCAGGGCTCCTTGATGCCACACTTGGTTGAATGCAGCCTTGATGTCAAGAGCTGTCACTCTCCCATCACCTCTGGAATTCAGCTCTTTTGACCATGTTTGAACCAAGGGTGTAATGAGATCAGGAGCTGAGTAGCCCTGGCAGAACCCAAACTGGGCGTCACTGAGCAGGTTATTGCTGAGCAGGTGCTGCTTGATAGTGCTGTTACTGACACCTTCCATCACTTTACTGATGATCGAGAGGAGACCGATGGGGTGGGAATTGGCCGGGTTGGATTTTTGACCTGATTTTTGTGTACAGGACATACTTGGGCAATTTTCCACATTGTTGGGTAGATACCAGTGTTGTAACTGTACTGGAACAGCTTGGCTAGGGGAGCGGCAAGTTCTGGAGCACAAGTCTTCAGTACTATCGCCAGAATGTTGTCAGGGCCTGTACCCTTTACAGTATCCAGTGTCTCCAACCATTTCTTGATATCGCATGGAGTGAATCGAATTGGCTGAAGACTGGTATCTGTGATTCTGGGGACCAATGGAGGAGGCTGAGATGGATCATCCACTCGGCACTTCTGGCTGAAGATTGCTGCAAATGCTTCAGCCTTATCTTTTGCACTGATATGCTGGGCTCTTCCATCATTGAGAATGGGAATATTTGTGGAGCCTCCTCCTCCAATGAGTTGTTTAATTGTCCATCACCATTCACAACTGGACGTGGCAGGACTGCAGAGCTTAGATCTTATCTGTTGGTTGTGGGATCGCTTAGCTCTGTCTATCACTTGCTGCTTTCGCTGTTTGGCGTGCAAGTAGTCCTGTTTGGTAGCTTCACCAGGTTGATACCTCATCTTCAGGTATGCCTGGTGCTGCTCCTGGCATACCCTCCTGCAATCTCTATTGAACTTAGTTTGATCTCTTGGCTTGATGGTAATGGTTGAGTGGGGGATATGCTATACCATGACATTGAATACAATTCTGCTACTCTCGTTGGTCCACAGTACCTCAGTCTTGAACTTAACATAATGATAGTGCTGCACAACACGATTGATAGTATCCTCAATGTGAAGGTGGGACTTCATCACCACAAGGGCTGTAAAGTGACCATTTAACCAATATTGCACTGGTTAAATGATTAAGTTCCATTGGAACAATCTCACATTTCAAGTGTTATATTTATCTAGAAATGTTACAGTCAGTGTATACCATTGTTTCTTTACAGCCATGATGGATGTAGACTTCAAAAATTCCAAAGTCTCCTTTTCCACTGTGGAATACTTCTTCTGATATTGGTTTAATTTCTTAGAAAAGTGTTCCATTGGCTTCTCTACTCCTGAATCATCTTGCAACCAGACAGCACCTACCTCCAAGTCATTAATATCAATTGCCAGTTTAAGAGGTTTTGTAAAGTCAGGAAGCCAACACTGGTTCGTGTCTGATCATCTGCTTCTCAAATACTGCTGACCCACTGCTGACAATGCCACTTTGTCTATTTTCATAAGAGTTCTGTTAAAATTAAGCTATTGTGCTGAAGTTAGGTATAAATTTCCAATTAAAATCCACACTTTCCCAGAAAGCTCATGCTTGCTCATTTTGTTTTTGCAACAGGAAATTCAATCAGAGCCTTCACTTTCACTGTTCTTGGCAACACTTGCCCTTGTCTTGTGTTGTGTCCTGGGTAAGCCACATGAATAGTTTTCCCCAATTATTTTTTTCCACTGTGTGAACTCCAAAGATCTGTGCAGCTGCTCCGAGGTTCTGTGTATGCCGATCGGTATGTTCTGGCCTGATGCCAATGTACTGCCTTCCGGCTTTGAAAGCTACTGCCACACATGGATCTTGGATGTTCGCATAGCAGCAGAAAAGTTTAGAGAGAATGTAGCTTCAATCTGATCCAACACATTTGCAGAGGATGCTGCTTTCTTTGCAAAGGTATAATCCAGCAGTGACATAAAGCACAGGAAGCAGATGGTCATCACCATGTGCTGCTGATAGAAGCACTCCCTATGAAGAAATTTGAGGCTGTGAATGCAAAGTGTGAAGTTTTCCAGATTCAGTGAGAAACAACAACATGACATGCTCTTGAAGTCATCATCTCAGGCGAGACATTGAATATAACATACAGAGATAACAAGGTGTAGAGCTGGATGAACACAGCAGGCCAAGCAGCATCAGAGAAGCAGGAAAGCTGATGTTTCGGGCCTAGACCCTTCTTTATTTCTGAAGAAGGTTCTCCCAAAACATCAGCTTTCCTGCTCCTATGATGCTGCTTGGCCTGCTGTGTTCATCCAGCTCTACACCTTGTTATCTCAGATTCTCCAGCGTCTGCAGTCCCTACTATCTCGAATATAACATACAAGTGTCTTTCTCAGATCAAGCATACGACCCAACTCTTCAAGTGTTACAGGAATTTGTGATGAAAGGATGTGTTGAAACCATCAAGGATACAGCATGCAGAGATGAAATGATCATTCAAATGTCAACATCCCTGAAACACATCTATGCAAGCCGTCAAGGAATTAAGTCTCACCTGAGGAAGTGCTCTCCTGGGCAAGCATAAGTAATGAGATTAAAAGCCCTCATCAACCAGTGCATGCTTGTCATGAACATCAAGCCAGGCAAGCTAAACAGCTCTCCATGGATGCTACCCACTGTGATCTCCAGCATTTTGGGTTTCAATCAAGTTAAAGAGTTGCTCATGACATCCGAGATAGATGAACAGACAACAACAGCTCACACGCATGCAATAAAAGACCTGAACACTTTAAAGAGCATTGTTGGAATCTGTTGGAGTGACAAAGGTGTCAGCTAATAGCTGGACAGCCACCAAGAGCTAGCCCCATGTCACCATTTTTTGAGAAGTTCTTCTGCACCTTCTGTCACACTCCAGCACTTAACAGATGTCTCACTCCCAGACAGCTGTCAGATGCTGGCAGCTTTTCTCTGCCCAGCAGCTTCTCCAGGAAGTTGGTATCTGCTTCCAGCAGCATATCCACCCACGACTGCAGCTCAGTAAGACACAGGCGAGCAATGGCAGCAACAGGATCATGTGCTTGCGGAGGAGGGGGATCAGCAGCAAGGACCGGATCCCAGGTCCCTCGATCCGGTATTGAGAAACATACCGGAGTTTGCTTCTCATGCCAAGGTTTGCCATATCTATGTGACTTCTGAAATCACAATATGCAAATAAAGGCTTTAGGGCAATAGTTGTTTTACACACCACCTGAACAATTGATCTCTAGTGTTTTGAAGGATAATGATAATGCACTGCTTCCCATGGAGGGCTTGCCAATGGAAAGGCCAAGCAAACAGTGGGAAAGCATGTTTCAAATGACGACATTGTTAAGGACTTATCCAGGCTAACCTTATAGCTCAGTGACTCCTCAAAGTCATTTGTAACATACAAAAGGTCAGCTGTGGAAGCTTAAAGCTGAAAGATAAAGAAAGTTTGTCATCGCCAAACATTAGCATAAGTCCTCAATACTCACACATACAAGCCCAGTGATTCAACACACGCAGAATTAATGATAACAGTATTATAGTCATGACAATTGATGTGTGAAAGCACAAAATAAGGGTATATATTGGAGTCTCAGAGAGCCATGAGAGGCACTGCCCGAAATCTGAAAGGGTTTAAATAAAGTGCCATTTATTAAGACTGATGAGGAGATGGTTAACATTTAACTGTGCATAACCTCAAAGATCTAATCTATAACAGGATTATTATTCAGGTGATTAATGTAGCAGTATGCAGAGTGTTGAAGTATTGTAATAGTCAAACACTCAAAAGTTACAAAACAAGATGCTCAGCAGGTTAATCGAAAAGAAAATAACTTTCAAGCAGACTAAATTAATGGAAAAAAAAATTATTACATTAAGGCCACCCCACAACAAGGCTGGACCACTTTGGTTAAGTACCTCTTCCCATCCCTATAATTCCATATTATCTCCTGTGACAGCCAAATAGCAAAGTGAAAAACAGGGCCAAGTAGGGAAAAAAAATTTGGAAAATCCCTATCTCATTCCTTCAGGCAATTGAAACCTGACCAGTAAATCACATGGACCAAGAGTTGCCTACAAAGTGATTAGCCTTCTTAGCAACAACACATCATTCCCCCTCTTTGATTTAAAGAATGGAAACTCTTTCTGCTCATGTACAAGGATCCATATAGATGTGTTGGGCGGTATCTTATTGGGATCTGCGCAACATGGGCAAGATTTGTGGCAGAATCAAACAAGAGGGATCAGTGAATTGGAAACAATAAGGATGGCAGATGCTGGAAACCAGAGTTTATAGGTGTGAGGCTGGAAAAGCACAGCAGGTCAGACAGCATCTGAGGAGCAGGAAAGTCAACATTTCAGGCTGAATCCCTTCATCACGACTCAAAGTGAAGCTTATCTCAATGTTGGAAACAGCTTGCAAATTTTTTTAATGCTTTTATTGACTGGCATGATGGATTTCTTGCTGGCTAGCATTGAGTTGCCAATTAATGGACATTATAGCTTGTTAAACCCTTGATCGTGGCACATCTTGCTTCATCAGTATTCAGCTCCCTATCTTACCAAACAGGCTAAACAAACTCGAAGTCAAGAAGTCTCGAGCCATAAATCAGCTGGAGCTACCAGGATCATCTTATTTCTAGCACATCATGCCTTTTAGCAAGCTCAAAGCCAATAAGCTTGTCATGGTGTTGGCAGTTCTTAGTCAAATCATGGGAGATAACCATTGGTCAGGAGGTCCAGGCGCAATAAGTCAAGGCCAGGCTCCCATCCCAGCCTTAGACATAGTCAGTCAGTCACTCAGGGTGGTCAAAGTCAGGATCCTGCCACATAAAGAGGTTAGGAGTCAAATGTTAAGCAGCACACCACCCGTCCTGACTCTATGCTGTTGATGTCTGTTTAATCCTTGGTCCTTAGGGAGCACCACTGTCCATCACCTACCCCACCCGTGTCTGTTAAAATAACCATTTATCACAACTCTAAAACAAAAATGAACTGCAGATGCTGGAGATCTGAAACAAAAACAGAAATTGCTGCAGAAGCTCAGCAGATCTGGCAACAACTGTGAAGAGAAAACAGAGTTGATGTTTCAAGTTCAATGAAGTTCTTATGAAGTCACCGGACTCTGCTTTCTCACCTGTGATGCTGCCAGACTCACTGAGCTTCTCCAGCAATTTCGGCTTTTGTTTATTGTAACTCGCAAGTTTCTGCCATTCTTTCATTCAAGTTGACCCTATTTCATAAACTTCAATTTTGCTAACCAGCTTCTCATGTGGCAAATTGTTGAATACGTTCTTAAAATCCATACAGACAACATCTACCACATTCCCTTCATCAATCTTAGTTACTAGAACTGTCCTTATATCTTTTCAGCAAGCTGCATTTGCTACTCTCCAATCCTCTGTGTATTAACTCAGAAAGCCTGACTGAAAAGGAACATCTAAATAAAAACCAAAAGAACTGCAGATGCTGTAAATCAGGAACAGAAACAGAAGTTGCTGGAAAAGCTCAGCAGATCTGGCAGCATCTGTGAAGGAAAAAACAGAGTTAACATTTCGGTTCCAGTGACCGTTCCTCAGAACTGATGGTGGCTGGGAAAATGTTGGTTTATATGCAGAAAATAGGGAGGGGGATGGGATATGGAATAAACAATAGGATGAAGGATAGAGCTCAAGAGACAGAAGAGCAGTTGGACAGACAAAGGAGTTGCTAACGATCAGGCTGGGAGGGTGAATAGTTGTT
>NW_025979077.1:0-6242 GCF_021869965.1 Rhincodon typus | reverse complement strand
CACACTCTCTCTCACACACACTCTCTCACACACACACTCTCTTTCTCATATACACACTCTCACACTCTCTCTCACTCACGCACACACACGCGCACACACACACACACACACACAAACACACACAAACACACACACACACCGTGTCTGTGAATATTTGCCAGCTGGTGTTCGTGTATCCTGGCTGTCAGTTTCCTCCCCGTTTGTCCAACGTAATATTTACTGCATTCACTGCATGGGATTCTGTATATCACATTAGTCCCTGTTTACTGTTGGTACAGGGTCTTCGATACACACAGACAATGAAGCCATCAGTTCAAATGGGACAAAGTGACTATACTGGGACAAGCAAACAACAGACATGAATGGGAATTTCTGGAGACCTGGTTCTCAACAAGGGACTCCATTAACAAACACGTAGAAAGAGACCCTGAATACAGACCGCTGCTGAAAAAACAGAACCGGAAGTGACAAGACCTACCGCACCAGAGGATCATATAAATTTGGAACGGGGCAGAACACCAACGCTTTGATTAGGGGTCGCACTGATGATGTTGCCTAGAATGGTAATAAAATGTCTACACATCACAGAACAACCAGCTTGGCAAGCAAATGAACAACTGCATCCACAACCCAAGCTACAAATTTTCGCTAAGAGCTTAAAAATGTCACCTCTTCTTTACACTGATAAAGCCTTCAGTTCTCTCAGATCGATGACTTGAAAGAAATTCAGGGATTTACATATACATGTTAATCAATTAAAACCTTCTAACTGGTTAAAGATTTAACAGCATCTTAGATTTGTTTAATACATCTTCATCAGTTGTGTGGCCCTTTGATCTTTTACTTATAAATTCTGTGTCTGATGCTACCTCTTGCACTAACACCTGAAGAAGGAATGAGGCTCTGAAAACTTGTGTTTTCAAACAAACCTGTTGGACATTAACCAGAATTCATGTGATTTATGACCTTGTCCACCCCAATCCAACACCGGCATCTCCACTTCAGGAAACCCATTGAGAGCAGCTGCCAGACAGAGGCCAAGTGCTTTCCTATAGAGAAAATAGAAAATTCTGATTGCAGTGATATCAGAGATTCTTAAAATTTTCTTGACAACCACACATTGATACTGAGCAAATCTAGATGCAGGTTCTTGCCTGCTTTCATTTAGTACCTGAGATGTCTGTTCTTAAATGTATTTTCCAGTTTGGTGCTGTAAACTTGCTTCCCATTACCCTATTAAATCCTCCATCAAACTGGGCATCAAAATGTCCTTACAAATAAGAGACCTAACTATAATCTCTTGCAAGTTAATTTGTTCCATCATATATTCACTCAATAGTAGATGGAACATAGTCTTTAAAAAATATTTGCATTTATGTCGCATATTTATATTATATTTATATATCTCAAAGTACTTCATACCCAATTAAGTATTTTAGAATGTAGTCACTAACATAATGCAGGAAACAAGGCAGCCAACTTGCACACAGCAAGCTTCACAAAGAGAAAAGTGATGTCGTTTGAAGGATTAATACTGACCAGGTATCAAGAAAAATTCCCCTTTCCTTTTAAAATTGTATCATTGTATCATTTACATCCACCAGTGACATTTAACTGGGCAGAGGTGCAAAACAGCAGCTAGTGCCCAATGCAACTAATGAAGAAATCAGCAAGCAAGGTCACAAAGTCAGAAAAAATAAAAACACCTGAGACATCATTTTAAGTGTTCTACCTAGCTACGGCAAATGGGACGTGCATATTTGCAGCTATAAAATTTCACATGCACTGTTTTAAAAGAATTAGCTATCTCTAAAAAATTGACTTAGCAATAATGACACTCTAATATTTTAATGTCCTATTATTTGTATGATGGAACTATGCTCCTGAAAATCTCTTACTGGAAAAAACACAGACCTAGTTTATCTTACTGTCAGTTGTACAGTAAAAGAAGATCGAGAGTGAACTGTAATGAGCAGCACTTAGGAATCCTACAATGGACTACATATCAATCCTGTATAACCAAAGCAGTACTAAGAAAGAAATAGACGCTATGTAATGCAAGTACTGTTCGACATTTTTATATGTTAATTGCTTTGGTACTACAACTTTTAATTAAAAAGAGGAATAAGATTGAAATGAATGTAACTGATTTTTGCTAGTTACTTTGGTTTGAGTGACAGTCATTTATCAAACTTCATGTTTCAGCCCTTTCAGTAAATTCTCGATTGGTGTACTTTATTAACTATGTTGCAAATATGTGAACTATGATGGTTCCACATTCAATTTGTAAGTTCAGATGAAAGGCCCAAATGAGAGGTCAAAGTGGTGTTTGATCTAAAATAATGATTTTTCACAGTTGATTAAATAACTGATCGGAAATTGTTTTGCACTTGCACAGCTAAAATTGAGCTATAAATCACCATTGCGCCCCCTGACTTTTCTTTGTTGTTCACAGCCTGTTCTTTTGCTATGCGTGGTCTCTTTAAGATTGCTGTCAGGCACATGTGCATCTTAATGAAAAAACTGGTTATGTGTGATCTGTTTGTTGCACTGCAAGGTATACTCTGGATTACTGCTCAACTGCGTAACTATGCAGTTTAGAGGAAACACTGCCAAATATTTACATTTACATTGAAAACTTAAATCTTTTCTTTGTATTGTTGAATTGTAAACTACATTACAGAATAACAATTAATTGCATTTTTACAACACCTCCAAAATAGCAAAATGTGCCAAGGCACTTCACAGCGCCATTTCAGACAAGGTCTGACACCAAGGCACATAATGAGCTATCATGACAAATGACCAAAAGCTTAATCAAAGAGGATGATTTTAAGGAGCCTCTTAAAGGAAGAGAGAGATATAGAGAAGTGATGAGGATTAACGAACAATTTAACAGTCTCCACTTTCAGAAAACACATCTGTTGGCATACCTAGCTATTTCCTAGAAAAGTTGGATAATAAATAAAAATCTTAGAGGGTTTGATAGGGTCAATGCTGAGGCTATTTCTCCGGAGAATCTAGATTTGGAATTAATTTCAGGATAAAGGGATGGCAATTTAGGATTGAGATAAAGGAGAGATTTCTACTCCAGTGGGTTCTGTAGCTTTGAAAATGTCTACCTCAGGCCAGTGAAGGCTTAGTCCTTGAGTAAATTCCAGACAGAGAATATTAGGTTTCTAGACACTAAGGAAATCAATGGATATGAGACAAAGGCAGGAAACTGGAGTTGGCGTGGAAGACCGATGATGTTATGAAATGGTAGGGCAGTTTTAAGGGGCCACATGGCCTAGTCATGCTCCAATTTCTTATATTCTTACAAGTTACATAACTGTTTACTTCTGCCTAAGAAAGGGAGAAATCAGTAATGTTAATGAATGGGTTGAACGGATAGAGCTGAAGAAAGAAAAGTATGAATGTTTTTGTTCAGCTTACAAAGTTCCCAATGGAGAGGGCTATTTTAAAACACAGGAAAACATCCCAAGAATAGTAGAAAAAGGGAGACAAAAATATAAAATATTAACAATTGCTAGAGAAAAAGTATCAGGAAACTAATGAAACTAAAAAGCAAAATGTTAACTCTGTTTCTGTCTTGTCAGATGCTGCCAGACCTGCTGCATTTCTCCAGTGTTCTGTACGTTCACTTCAGATTTCCAGCATCTGCAGTATTTTGCTTTTATTTCAATGTCTTTTCTCTTCCGGGTACACCCATCTTGAAGTAATTCTGCTCTTCTCTCTGACTGGATTTCTGTTTTTATTTTTCAGTTTGTTCACCATCAGTGCTTTCTAACTCCCTGTTAGTTTTAAAGAAAGTGTTGGCCAAAACTCAGTTTCACAGCCTCATCTCTTTCTTCAGTGACTGTCTCCGGCTCCCCCTTACTCTGCATGAATTCCAACTGAAGTTCCATCCTTCATGTTTGAATTCTAATTGAGATTACAAGTATTTTTAGATATACAATGCTCCTTAGACAGGTACTCCCACCAGATCTCGAGACCAACATTAAGTGCCTTGAACCTCCGAATGCAGACTCTCAACTTCTCTCTCTCCATCAACATCATCTCAAAGCTGTCCTGGTCTCCAGTTCCATTTTATTCTTCTTCTCATTTGACACTTTAACAAGAAACTTATCTCTTCCTTCAGTTGTTAAGGAATGCAAGTGCCAAAACTCGGGAACCAACACCCCTCTGGTTCCTTCTTACCCTCCCCTTGCTTCCAATTGCACCTTCATCTAATCCCACGTCTTGTCATGTATTCATGAGAGCCTCTGATCTCTCACTGTCTGATGCTGAATGATCTGTGATAAGCAAAGGACTTAGCTTTATCTCTTTATGCCCCTACAATGAATTTTGGGCACAACATGATGCTGAACTCTTCTTCCGTTGTCTTGATATCCATGCCGACTTCTTTCATCAGGAGTTCCCTTCCTGCCACACAGACCTTTTCACCACCTCTAGTACTCCCCTGCCAACTGACCTCCTTCCTCTGGTCTTTTACCTGTTCTTCAACTCTTCATTAAGAACTGTCGATGTAACTTCAGCCACCTTATTCTGTCTACTCCGTTCACCCTCTTTAACTTGTCTCCCCTTGAACTTGTTGCACTCCATTCTATCAGCTCCAATTCTGACTTTATCAAACCTGCTGATAGGATGGTGCTGTCGTCAGCTGCTGTGCAGATCTTTACTTGGCAGAGGCTCTCTCAACTTCCTCCTATCTCCCCCAGGATCATGATCCTGGGCATCAAGCTGTTGTTTCCAGAACTGTCAATTACTTAATCTTCTTTCAAGAACTCTCTTCCACATCTTCCAACTTTATAGTCTCCCAAACCTACACAGCCACTTCTACCTCCTTCCCAAAATCCAGAAACAGGACTGTCTTGGCATACCCATCGTTGCAGCCTGCTCCTGCCTTACTAAACTTATTTCTTCCTTCCTTGAATGTAGTTGCTCATCTTGTTCAGACTCTCCACAAATATATCTGTGATTCTTCTGAGACTTTATGTTGGCACCAAAATTTCCAGTTTTCTGGCCCTAGCCACGTCCTCTTCACAATGAATAGGCAATTCCTTTATATGTCAATTCCTCATTGGGATGGTATGAAAGAATTCTGCTTCTTCCATGAAAAGTGGCCTGTACAATCTCCATCCACCACCACCTACCTGCACATGAACGTGCTAGTTCTTACTTTGAACAACTTATTATTTACCCCATCTCACCTTCTCCAAGTAAAAGATGTGAGTATGGATACTCACCGTTGGTCCCAGTAATACCTGTCACTTTTGCGGGTAGATAGAACATTCCTTTTTCTAGCCCTACTTGGGCCATCACCCACTACTCTTTCATGCTGCTTCTTGCTGTCATCTGAATTGGAAAAAATGGTTTTGCTTCCAATTTCCATCCTTTTCTCCCCTGGACCCGGTCCATCTCTGACGTTTCTCTCCCCTTCCTTGACTTCTCTGTTTCCATTTCTAGGATGGGCTATCCACCAATATCCATTACAAGTCCAATAAATTCCACAGTTACCTGGCCTACATTTCTTCACACTCTACTTCCCGCAAAGATTCCATTCCATTCCCCAAGTTTTTCCGTCTCTGTCACATTTGTTCTGGTGATGCCACTTCCACTGGCTGCCTCCAAATAATGACATTTTCCTCAAGCGAGGACTCTTCCACACCGCCCACCCCCTGTGATTGACCCTGTACTTCTGCTCTCACTCCTTCCCAGAACAGCAACATGATTCCCTCCGTCTTCACCTTCTACCCTAGTCTTCATATTCATTGGATCATCCTCCACTATTTTCACCAATTCCAAACGCATATTCCCCTCCCTCTACTGTCAGCATTCCATAGGGACTGCTCCTTCCGTGACACTCTGGTCCACTCCTCCATCACTTCTAACACTTCGTCACTCCCCCATGGCATCTTCACATGCAATCGCAGGAAGTGTAATGTCCTTGTCCTCCCTCCCCACTGTTTAAGGCCCAGAAAAACACCTTCTGCATGAAGCACTGTTTTACTTATACTTCTTTAAACTTATTCTGTTGTATTCATTGCTCTCAATGCAGTTTCCTTTACATTTGCAAGACCAAAGGCAAATTGCTGACCAAATAAAAACCAAAAGAACTACGGATGCTGCAAATCAGGAACAAAAACAAAGTTGCTGGAAAAGCTCAGCAGGTCTGGCAGCATCTGTGGAGGAGAAAACAGAGTTAACGTTTCGGGTTCGGTGACCCTTCCTCAGAACTC
>NW_025979076.1:4557-6242 GCF_021869965.1 Rhincodon typus | reverse complement strand
CTGATACAGCTCCCCAGCACTGCTTCAATTAGCAGGATGTCCAAACCTAGCCACATATTGTGCTCTTATCTATCTTCCAACAGTCATTTCAGAACAGGTGAATCTTTTCAGTAGTGTTGCAGCCTTGAGCTTACTCACTGTCATATGTTGTTTTGATGTACGGTCACAGTGAAATGCAGTCATTGTGTAAATATTATTTCAGCATCACAAACACTGGATTTGACGGTCTCAGGATATCACACAGTGTTCACTGTTCTCACTGTAATGGAAGATTCAAACGTACAATTTCCTGTATTGTGTTGCTGACACAAAATGGTTACATTTAGAGATAAGGTCTTTAATCCATGCTCATTTTTGACCATGCACACGTACAGTCCACCATGCTGCATTTGAACAGACGGGATGTAGAGTAACTCTCTGCTTTCTATTTTTCCATCTTTGATCCAGACCCTCTGGGGAACTGGGTTCCCTTGCTCATGACATGTTAAATTCTGTGATTTCCCCTCAATCCAGTTTTCTTGACCTTTAAAGATCTCTGCTTTTAATGGTGCATCTGTAAAATTCATTCCAAGCAAACATTAAATCATGATACTGATCGACTGCAAATTCGAATATTTTTCAAATTCTTCTGCTATTTCTTTGGGTGCTCTCCAGATGTCATTGTTCAGAATAAAACTTGCTTCTATTTTAAAACCCAGTGTCAGTGTCAAACAGCAGTAGGAGAAATAAAACACAGGATAAAAGGCAGAATAACTTTCCCTGAATTCTGTGAAAATGCAACATTCTGAATGCGCCTTTTGAGAAATTTCCAAATTATTGTGACTTTCTGTTGGGGTCCTGAGTAACTGAGGAAAAGAATTACAAATACATTTCAGAGATGGGAGTTACCCTAACACAGTAATTATAATAGGGGTATTTAAATATCAGGATATTGACTGGGATAGGGGTAATACAAAGAGCTGTCATGGGAAAGCATTCCTAGACTGTGTTCAGGAGAATTTTCTCCAGCAATAAGTGTCCAGACCAATGAGAAAGGAGGCACTGCTCAACCTGTTCTTGGGAATGGGCCAAAAGGTGCAAGTGTCAGTGGGAGAACATTGAGGGCACAGTGATCATTGTATCATCAGAACAATGGCAGAAAATGACATTGGCCACTGCAGAGTAAGAATATTCAACTGGAGGAGAGTGGACTTCATCAGGGCAAGAAAAGAACAGGGCCGAATGAACGAGAACCAAAGGTTCATGGGAAAATCAATAGCTGAACAATGAACTGCCTTCAAAGACGAAATGGTTTGGACACAGTCAAGGTAAATTCCCACAAATGGGCAAAGGGAGGCAAACAAATGCAAAGCTCCCTTGATGTCAAAGGAGATGGAAATTCAGTAAGAAAGTGTGTTTATGATACATGTCAGGTAGTAATTACAATTGAGAACCAAGTCCAATACAGAAGGCTCAGAAGTGATGTGAGAGAGCAAAATGGGAAATGAACTGGTAGTTAACATATAAAAAAAATTGGATGTCTCCCACGAGCACATCTGCAACAAGAGGGTGGTGAAAGGAGGATTAGGGACAATAAAAGAGATTAACATTTAGGGGCAAGTGGCATAGCTGAGATATGAAACTAATTTTCCATATCTGTCTTTACCAAAGAGGTAGATGCTGCCCAGGCCATGGTGACAGGGGAG
>NW_025979076.1:0-3804 GCF_021869965.1 Rhincodon typus | reverse complement strand
TCTTTACCAAAGAGGTAGATGCTGCCCAGGCCATGGTGACAGGGGAGAAACCTCAGTCACTTAGAATGGATTATATTTGACATAGTGGAATGTGTGGATAAGCTCTCAGTACGTAGAGTTGAAAAGGCTTGGGACTAGACCAAATGCTTCCGAGGACATTAAAGGAAGTGAGAATGGAAATTACAGAGGCAATCGCAATAATTGTTCAATCTTGCCTGGAGTTGAGGTCAGTGCGGGAGGAATTTAGAATTGGAAATCTTCTCCAAAAAGGTTGTAAAGATTGAACCAGCAATAGCAGACCAATCAGTTAAACTTCAACAACAGGAAAACTTCCAGAAACAGTTATTCAGAAAAAAAATTAATCTCTACATGGAAAAATTAGTAGTTTCAGAAAAGTGCATGGATTTATTTGGGAAAGTCGTGTCTAACTAACTTGGAGTTGTTTAAAGACTCTAACAGAAACGGTTGATGAGGATAAGGCTGCTGATGTGTTGTACAGGCTTCCAAAAGGTGTTTGATACTGTCCCACACAATAAGATGTTTGAGCAAAGTGATAGGTTATGGTATAAGAGCAAATGTACAAATGTGGAAATAAAATTGATTCAGTGACAGGAAACAGAGTAACAGTCAATGAATTCTTTTCGGGCTGGAAGGCTTGTGGTAGAGTTCCTCATGGGATCGTATAAACATCTCTAATTTTATGGTTGTTAATGTTCTGGATCTTGTTGTGCAGGAGGCAATTCCAAAATTAGCTAATGACACAAAATGTGGAAGCATTGTAAACTGTGAGGAGGACAACGTTATGGTCATTTACAAGGGGTGGAGTGGGCAGGTGGGTGACAGAGGCAGTGGCGCAGTGCTATACAGTTAGCAGGGATTGTCCTGGGAGGCTTCAACAGTGAGCCTGGACCCCACAAAGTGACATGACATGAGGTCAGACATGGACAAGGAAACCTCCTGCTGTTTACCATGAACCATCCCCCCTCCCCTGCAGTTCTGAATTTGTACTCCTCCATGTTGAACATAATTTAGAGGAAGCACTGAGGGTGGGCGATACAGAATGTACTCTGGGTGGGACACTTCAATGTCCATTGATAAGAATGACTTGGCAGCACCACGACCAACAGAGCTGGTCCAGTACTAAAGGACATTGCTGCTAGACTGGGGTCCACGGCAAGTCAAGAGAGAACCAACAAGAAGGACAAGCAAACTTGACCTCATAAGACCATAAGACACAGGAGCAGAAATTAGGCCATTCAGCCCATTGAGTCTGCTCCACCATTCAATCATGGCTGATAAGTTTCTCAACTCCATTCTCCCGCTTTCTCCCTGTAACCCTTGATCCTATTGATAATCAAGAACCTATCTATCTTTGTCTTAAATGTACTCAATATCCTGGCCTCCACAGCCTTCTGTGGCAGTGAATTTCATAGATTCACCACTCTCTGGCTGAAGAGGTTTCTCCTTATCTCTGTTCTAAAAGGTCTTCCCTTTACTCTAAGGCTGTGCCCTCGGGTCCTAGACTCTCCTACCAAGGGAAGCATCTTCCCAACATCCACTCTGTCCAGGCCGTTCAGTATTCTGTAAGTTTCAAAGTTTCATCCCAACCAGTAGCTGGTTGGAGATGTATTTTGCAAGACAGAATTAGTACGAGTGATTACTGCACAGTTCTTGTAGTGACAAAATCCTGTTATCACTTTGTGGATACCTTTCATCATGTTGTGTGGCTCCATCACTGTGGAAGTGGAATAGACTTTGGACAGACCTAGTAACTAAAGACTGAGCACCCATGAGGTGCTGCAGGCCATCAGCTCCAGCAGAACTGTACTCAGCCACAAAATCAGAAATTGCTGGAGAAATTCAGGAAGTCTGACAGCATGTGTGGAGAGAATTCAGGGTTAACATTTAATTTCCTGTAACACTTCTTCAGAACTGACTGTAGCTGGGAAAAGGTTGATATACATGCTGGAGAATGGGTGGGGGGTAAGGGGAAAGGAGTAATGATAGGTGGAGACGGAGCTCAGAGAGATAGAGAAAAACATTTGGCAGACAAAAGAATGGGTCAAGGTCAGCCTGGGAGATTGAATAGCTGCCAATGGGCACCATGTGTTGTTCATGGAAAGGTCTTGTCTTCATATTTTCTTTCAGCTTCTTTCATTTTTTCACAGGAGACACGGAGTGAGTGTTTCATAAAGTATAAAGTTTGTTAATACAATATGTGTAACATTTCTGTGCTGTTTTAACTTGTGTGTTAACTTTTGTAAAGCATCTCAGGCACTGCTTTTCCAAATAAGCAGTGACTACTACAAACCACATATCAATCTATTTATCTGTTATAATTTAAGATCACTTTATGAGTCATATCAATTGCCCTCAATCATAAGGTCAGAAGTGGGGATATTGGCAGATGATTGCACAATGTTCCATATCATTCACAACTCTTCAAATCACAATGAGTCGTTACATTCCATTTCAAACCAAAGAAAACTTCTGTATTAGGATCTGACAATGAAAAGTCCATGGGAAACCGTTTACACTTACCTGCAGTGTCCTTCATTCCTGTGGTTTGGAACTTTGGAACATATAATTGGGAAAGGTCTGCCAATTTGAGATAATATAGTTTTGAAGCAGATTATAACATGGTAAATAAGGTTGGTGAGCTGAAGCTCGGAATATGTGAGAAAGTGGCAGGGAGATGAACCTGCCTGATAGAAGGACAGAATTGGAAATGTATCACTTCTGGCTATAAGGTATTTGAGAGAGAATAGTTAAAGGAAATGGTGATGGCTGTAGTAATATTGATTCAAGGAATGATAATAGCACTGGAGAGGGATAATGGTCAGAATTTTACACTTACTATAATGAGTGGACTGGCAAGTGGGGTATGGTGGGAGACTAGTGGGCATAAAAATCAGGCAGGATTCCAAAGGGCACCATGCCTATTACCTGGAACTGTGTTTCTGCCTTTGAGGTCAGCATGATGGGAGCATGTAGCTACATTACAGATTCATCTGCTGGCAATTTACAATGAATACTTTCCAAAGTCTCTCATTGCATTCATACTGCAGCTTTTATCAAAACCTTGTTCACTGAGGCCATTCCCACAAAATTGCCTCTGGACACCCCTCTAATGAAATGATAGATCCCCCTCAGACCCGGAGTCTGATGCAATCTCCTTAATACCCTGACATGAAAAATAGGAATTGAGCATCCACATGGCATTGATTGCAAACTTGCCACAAACAGTATCCACATGGATAAAATAAGGTTGATGCTCATTACCAGGAAGATCCCATTATATGCCACTTGGCTGTGAGCTTCACACTGCAACTCCCAATGAGTCCCCATTTCTCTGCTGCCGTCCCTTTGTTAACTCACTTTACCCACCTTCAAATTCAGCTCATGTCAACACATGGATCTACTGAACATAGAACATAGAACATAGAACATTACAGCGCAGTACAGGCACTTCGGCCCTTGATGTTGCGCTGACCTGTGAAACTAATCTGAAGCCCATCTCACCTAAACTATTCCATTATCATCCATATGTTTATCCAATGACCATTTAAATGCCCTTAAAGTGGGTGAATCTACTACATTTGCAGGCAGGGCATTCCACGCCCTTCCTACTCTCTGAGTAAAGAACCTACCTCTGACATCTGTCCTATATCTATCACCCCTCAATTTAAAGCTATATCCCCTCGTGCTAGCCATCACCATCCGAGGAAAAAGGCTCCCACTGTCCACCCTATCTAATCTCTGATCATCTTGTATGTCTCTATTAAGTCACCTCTTAACCTTCTT
>NW_025979075.1:0-6243 GCF_021869965.1 Rhincodon typus | reverse complement strand
ATCAGCCTTCCTGCTCCTCTGATGCTGCTTGGCCTGCTGTGTTCATCCAGCTCTACACTTTGTTATCTCAGATTCTCCAGCATCTGCAGTTCCTACTATCTCTGAAACATTGTTATCCATGAGTTACTTTTTCCTGTTCCTGAAGAATTGGTTTCTAACATAGAATCATTCTGCCATGAGCAACTCATCAATTTTCTGATAGATCAGATAAAACACCTAGATCAGGATCCATTTGAAGACATTCCTGAACTGTAAGCTGAATCATTGTGACTGACAGAAACCTATTTGGTTTCAGTCAATTTATCCAATGAGAATTTTAACAAAAATGTTTCAGTCAGTCCATTCAGAGATGTTATCACACACCTATGTAGCAGGTGGGACTTGAACACAAGCCTCCTGGCTCAGGCGTAGGGACACTACCACTGCACCACAAGAGCCTGTGTTTCAATGAGAATGGGCAAGGAAATCTAATTAAGCACAAGTGGTCATTCTAAGAATTCTTACTGCTCTTGTAATGGAATGGTAGTGTCCCTACGTCTGAGCCAGAAAACATGGGTTCAAGTCCTACCTGCCCCAGAAGTTTAATGTTTTAGTGAAGATCTGTAGCTTGGGTTGCAGTTGGTTGGTTTGCCGAGCTGACTGGTTTTCGTGCAAACATTTTGTCTCCCTTCTAGGTGACATCATCAGTGCTGTGTAGCCTCCATGAAGCGCTGTTGTTCTGCCCCGCTCTGAATTTATATGGTCTGGTCTGTCATGGTGGGTGGTCTTGTTTCAGGTTTTGTACCATTGTGGCTTATAAATTTGACTGGGACAAAGTTGCAGTACTAGGACAAGCAAGACAAAGACAAGCATGAGAATTCCTGGAGGCCTGGTTTTCAACCACCAATGCAATTAACAAACATGTCAAAATAGAGCCCATCTACATACCACAACGGTACAAAACTGGAAACAAGACTGCCCACCATGACTGACTGGACCATATAGATTCAGAGCGGCACAGAACAACAGCATTTCAACAGAGGCTACACAGCACTGAAGCAACCAACAAATACTCCAGAAGTGTGTAAAACATCACTGAACAGGTTGATTAGACAATATTATTTCTATGAATTGTTGAGACAAGGAATTATTTGAATGTTAAAATAATCAAAAGGCTGTACCTTTGAAATATGTGAAGACCCTTGGAAAAGAGAACATAAGAACATAAGAACTAGGAGCAGGAGTAGGCCGTCCGGCCCTTCGAGCCTTCTCCACCATTCAATAAGATCATGGCTGATCTTTTCATGGACTCAGATCCACTTACCTGTGTTCTCACTGTATCCCTTAATTCCTTTATTGTTCAAAAAAATCTACCTTATCTTTAAAAACGTTTACTGAAGTAGTGTCACCTCCTTCACTGGGCAAGGAATTCCACAGATTAACAACCCTCTGGGTGAAGAAGTTCCTTCTCAATTCAGTCCTAAATCTGCTCCCTATAATCTTGAGGCTATGCCCTCTTGTCCTACCTTCACCTGCCAGTGGAAGCATCCTCTCTACTTCTATCCTATCTATTCCCTTCATAATTTTACATATTTCTATAAGATCCCCCCTCAATCTTCTGAATTCCAATGAATATAATCCCAATCTACTCAGTCTCTCCTCATAAACCAATCCCCTCAACTCCAGAATCAACCTAGTGAACCTCCTTTGCACCCCCTCCAGGGCCAGTACATCCTTTCTCAAGTAAGGAGACCAAAACTGCACACAGTACTCCAGGTGTGGCCTCACCAGCACCTTGTACAGCTGCAACATAACCTCTCTGCTTTTTATTTGAATCCCTTTAGCAATGAAGGACAAAATTCCATTTGCCTTCCTAATTACTTGTTGTACCTGCAGACCTACCTTCTGTGATTCATGCACAAGAACACCCAGGTCCCTCTGCATAGCAGTATGCTGCAACTTTTTACCTTTCAAGTAATAATCCTTTTTACTATTACTCCTACTAAAATGTATGACTTCACATTTATTTACATTGTATTCCATCTGCCAGACCTTTGCCCACTCACTCAATGTATCTACGTTCCTCTGCAAAGTTTCACAGTCCTCTGCACACTTTGCTCTGCCACTCAGCTTAGTGTCATCTGCAAACTTTGACACCCTACACGTGGTCCCCAACTCCAAATCATCTATATAAATTGTAAATAATTGCGGTCCCAACACCGATCCCTGAGGCACACCACTAGTGACTGACTGCCAGCTAGAATAGCACTGATTTATCCCCACTCTTTGCTTCCTGTTAGTCAACCAATCCTCTATCCATGCTAATACTTTACCCTTAACGCCATACATCCTTATCTTATGCAGTAGCCTCTTGTGCGGCACCTTGTAAAAGGCCTTTTGGAAATCTAGGTACACCGCATCCACTGGGTCCCCATTGTCCACCTTGCTCGTAATGTCTTCATAGAATTCCAAAAGATTTGTCAAGCATGACCTGCCCTTCATGAACCCATGCTGCGTCTGCCCAACGGGATAATTTCTATCAAGATGCCTTGCTATTTCTTCCTTGATAATAGACTCAAGCATCTTCCCCACTACAGAGGTTAAGCTAACCGGTCTATAATTCCCCATCTTTTGTCTACTTCCCTTTTTAAACAGTGGCATCACATTTGCTTTTAACAGGGCTTCAGAATGAGAAAAGAGTGATGACTATTGTATTATAACTTTAAAAAGCCATTTAATATTGTCCCTCAAGAAAGAGTTGTGATAATTGCAAGAGTTTGAGATCCAAGAGAAATTGAGATTGGATATTTGACTTGGTCAACAATAAATATATCAATAATAATAATTGTTATTGGACAGCTATGTTTTACAATAGGAATATACAATATACAATAGGAATATACAAGAACATAGGAACATGAGTGGGCTATTTATTTCCTTGAGATTTAATCTGCTCATATTTATTTAAGTGCTAATCATTCTATCTCTATTGACAAATTCTAATACCTTCTCAAAAATGAATGGTAAAGTGAAAAACTTTTGGTTAACTGATTTCTGTCATTTCCAACCTGACAGCATGACCCAAATTTAAACAGATCTCTCACAACTTGTTTTACCTTGAGTTGGAGACCATCAAGTTTTGCAAATATATTTGTTTTAAGTCCCATTATTTTCTCCATGACCATTAGCTATTTATACTAAATTCATTTGCTTTGCTTCATTTTGATTTTTCTTCAATTGCTAGTATTGTATCATTTTCCTTCACTATGAAGATGCTTAATAAATTTGCCATTACCTTGTTGTAATGAAGATCAGAGAGACCTTGGTGCATAAAACAGTTCCCTGAGGGTAACAAGGCAGGTAAATAAAGTGGTTAAGAAGGCATATGAGATATTAGCCTTGATTAGCCGAGGCATAGAATGTAAGAGCAAGGGGATTATGTGGGAACTTTATACAATGCTGCTTAGGCCACAACTGGAGTACTGCTTGGAGTTCAAGTCATTACATTGCAGTAAGGATGTGATTGCTCTAAAGAAGGTAGATTTACCAGGAAGCTGGCTGGATTGGTGGGTCTAAGCTATAAGGAAAGATTGAATAGACTGGTGCTGTTTTCCTTGGAAAAGAGAAATTTGAGAGGAGACCTTATAGAAATGCTGATAAGATTATGCACAACACAGATACAAAAGGAAAACACTTTTTTCTTGAGTAAACAGGTTAATAATCTAGGACCATAGATATAAGTCTGCAGGTAGAAAGTTATGAGAGAAGTTGAGAATGTTTTCACCCATAGGGTGGAGGAGTCTGGAACTCATTGCTTGAAGAGTCAGAAACTCTTGTAACATTTAAGTAAGGAGTTAGGTTTTCACTTGCCTTGCTAATAACCTCCAGGGCTATGGACCAAGAAATGGAAAATGGGATTAGTGTAATCATGCCTTTGTTGACAACTGTGGATGTGAACAACTGAATAGCTCCTTCTGTGCTGTAAACATCTATGAACCTAGAATCTATATAAAAGCATCTTCCTTTTAATATATATAATAGTGGGCAATTCATGAGAATACAGATTTTATTTAAAGAAAATGATAAAACCCATGCCTCATAAACTAATCTAAATCCATGGCCATCAATGTAAATGATGGATGTTTTCGCAATGTGACCAAAAAGTCCAGGCATTGCCCCTTGACATTTAAGCAAAGGGACTCTAAAATAATATACACCCACAGCTTCTAACTTCATTTCTAAAATGTCAACAGGTATGAAAAAGCAGTGCCTTGGTATACTAAAAGACAACATTCAAACCAGTATCACAGCATCATTAACATTTTAATAAACTAGTGCTCAGTTGATATTCTTGTTTCATCAAGTACAATTTTCTGATGTAATAACCCTTACTGTACCTTAAATGAACTTGCTCATTCATGCATGAAGATCTTCACAATGCAGCTCACAGGCTCATTTAACTGGCAGAAGCCTTCGTCATCACATAATCTCCAGTTAATATAAATAGTGGAATAGGAAACTAGTTCAAAATATGTAGTTAACAGTCCATTTCTATAACTTTATGAGAATAAAAAACTCAAAATTGTTTGGACCTAGTTTAGTACTACCTTTATGCCTACTGTACTTAGACATATTGGGGGTGATTTTAACTGAGAATGGCATTGTAAAGTGATCTGGCTGATTTTTTTCTCCATTGACTTTAATGGAAGGCAAAAACAGTGTGTAGTGTTTTGAGACTGGTTCATTCAATATCACTCAATTTGTACCATCATCCAAAAATTTATATGAACAAACATGACTGCCGATATTGGGGAAAGTTCTACTGCATTTTCCCATAGGGTAATGGTCCACATTTTTTTTCACCAAATTAAATCAATCGACAGAAATTTAAGTGTGTGATTTTGTGCTAAAGATTCTCATGTACATCAAGAAGCATCCCTACCTGCTTCAAGAAGACCACGATCATCCCCGTACCTAAGAAAACACATGCAATATGCCTTAATGACTACCGCCCAGTGGCTCTGATCTCAATAATCATGAAGTGATTCAAGAGACTGATCATCAACTCCAGTCTCCCAGCCTGCCTCGATCCCCTAAAAGTTGCCTACCAACGTAACTGATCCATATCGGATGCTGTGTCCCTAGCCCTGCACTCATCCCTGGAACATCTGGGCAACGAAGACACCTACATCAGATTCCTGTTCACTGACTACAGCTCTGCCTTCACCATCATTATCCCCTCCAGACTGATCTCAAAACTCCATGACCTTGGTATTTTCCCCGCCCTCTGCAACTGGATCTGCAGTTTTCTGACTCACAGACCACTAGTGAAGATAGACAACTATGCCTCCTCCACAATAATACTCAACACTGTAGGCCCCCGAGGATGCGTCCTCAGCCTCCTACTGTACACACACAACTGTGTTGCCAAATTCCAAACGATTGCCATCTACAGGTTCGCTGATGACACTCCCGTGGTAGAATGGATATCTAACAATGACAAGTCAAAATACAGAAAGGAGATAGAGGGCTTTGTAACATGGTGCAATGTGAACAACCTCTCTCTCAACATCAACAAAACTAAAGAACTGATCTGAAGGAAGGGAGGAGAACATGCACCATCTACATCAACGGAATTGAGGTTAAGAGGATGGATAGTGTCAAGTTCTTCAGAGTGATGATAATTGACAACCTGTCCTAGACTTCCCACATAGATCTGAAGGTCAAGAAGGCACAATAACACCTCTTCTTCTGCAGGCAGCTCAGGAAACTTGGCATGTCCATAAAGATCCTCACCAACTTCTACAGATGCACAACTGAAAGCATACAGCCTGGGTGCATGACGGCCTGGTACGGCAACTACTTTTCCCTGGACCATAAGAAACTACAGAAGGTGGTGTGCACAGCGCAGACCATCTCAAAAGCCAACCTTCCATCCATGGACTTCATTTACATGACTAACTGCCGTGGAAAGACTGCCAACATCATCAAAGACCCATTGCATCCTGGTAATGATCTCCTACAACTTTTTCTATCAGGCAGAAGATACAGAAGCCTGAATACATGCACCAGCAGGTTCAGGAACAGCTTCTTCCCAGCTGTTGTGAGACTGATGAGTGGACTCTGTTAGCCAGGGGCTGCAGAGAGAGAGAGAGAGAGAAAGAGAGAGAGGGAGAAATGAAAGAGAGAAAGGCAGGCAGCCAGACAAACTACTGCGAATCAGAGATAGTCGGAACTGCAGATGCTGGAGAATCCGAGACAACA
>NW_025979074.1:0-6243 GCF_021869965.1 Rhincodon typus | reverse complement strand
ATCAAGCTATGAATCTAATGGTGGTTTAAGATTCTTTCACCATCCTGATAATTTGTACCTTTGTACAATCTTTTGACTTTTGACAGTAAGAGATATATTACCGAAATGGTATTTTAAAGTCTTCTGAGGATCAAAATCTCCAACTATAAATAACTTTTAAAGAAAGCTTTATGGTGACTTAAGAAAATACTATTTTTAAAATCGGTCAAAAACAAAGTAGCTGGAAAAGCTCAGCAGATCTGGCAGCATTTGTGGAGGAGAAAACAGAGTTAATGTTTTGGGTCAGGTGACCCTTCCATTATTATTTTTAAAATGTTGTTTATCCTTTTTTTTGTTTTTGAAAAAGCTCTGCCTTTTAACTTTATCAAAAGGTTTTTGCTTTTAAACAGTAACTGGTTTGATTACTTGAACAGTATCAACTTAAAGGATGTTTGAACAAAAATTTTGTTTTTCTGACAGTTTTGTATTTTCTGTGCAAGGGGGATTGAACTTTCAACAAACGTTGGATCATGGTTTTGAGAAATCCTGACTTGGCTATCACTGTTTCTTGTTCTTGATCTTGTAGATATTTTTTAACGAACCTGTTCAGACATACTATGACACACCTCTGGTGCAGATGGAACTTGAACTCAGGCTTTTTGGCCCAGGGGTAGACATAGCACCACTGCTCCACGAGAGCCCTCATTCTGCAGCTTGTCTTGTGTTTTGAGTTAGCCTAAAATCTTAAGTGGTGTTGTTTTGCTGACATAAATCAAACTTTAATACCATTTCTTCCTGACTGTTCTGCAAATCATTAAGGAGCAAGTCTGTAAGGCAGTTTTCAGCTCCAAATGATTTTTGATAAACAAATCACGACCAATAATTAAATTATTATCCACTTGCTGGATGGGTTACACTGTAAGACAAAATGTTCTAAATCCACATTCTTTAATGATAAGGTTTACTATTCAGTTTACAAGTAGTATATAAATCAGGGATAGAGATTATGTATTAAGTTTGAGTTGATGCTTAGAAGTCTGAGGTAGATTGGTTCAAATTTAATGTGTGAAAAACTTTTCACATTTCATTAATATGCAAATGTCTTAGAGGATGAATTAAGCTTTTTAAAATATTTTAAATCACTCAAACAAAATTGTCATATTATTTAATCTTTTGGATGAATGTAGATTGTAGTATTTCTTTGTTCACTCTAGATTCCACTGAAAGCATTAGGGTCTGAGGTAAAGTGAATGCCTTTGTTTTAGTGAGCCTTGAACTGACAAAGTTAGTTGACTCTCAAGCAGTATGTTTTTAAACATTTTTATTTATAATTGTGTTCTTTTTGGAGATATTTTCAACTTTCCAAATATTTGTAGTCCGGTTCCTCACTTTCATTGAACCTGATTATCTTCTGTGTACTCAAAGAAAACTGGCAATTTCCCCTAAAAGTGTAGGTGAGTACAAGCATTGCCCACCGTGACACCAGATCTTACAAGCTGGAAAGGCCTCAAGTTTAATTAAAGTGTTAATACACTGCATATAATATGACCACCCTAGTGTTAAATATAATACAAAATTACAAATGTCAATTATGAATATACTGGTTACAGGTTCTGTAGAAGGCCACATACAAATCAGATATCACTTTACATTCTTCTGTGTCCCTTTCTGGCCCGAATTCTTAATTAATTAAAGTGTGAGGTTTTATGCTTAAGAAAGAGTAACTACCATTACAGTGATAGCAATGCATTGGAGATAATAGTGTGTGCATTGGAAATGCAGGCTTTTGGAACCTTTTCTGTGAATAGGTATGTTGATTTTAGTATCACCTACAGATACCCTAGCCTTGCTTTAATAAGTCACGGTGTGGCACCAAGTTCTGCTGAGAGAAATGCATAAATGGAATTGATCTGCTATTATAACACAGGCCTATATATGGAGCATTGGTACAGCAGATCCATATCAGGAAGTTTCAGATGTCCTTTACTGGTCAGACAGTAACCACCCTTTTGACATTCTGTGGTGTTACCATCTCTGAATTCCCCCACTGTCCGCAACCCTGACTATTATTGACCAAAAACTCCACTAAACTAGCAATGTAATTACAGTGGCTACAAGAGCAGGAATATGGCAGCTAGTAACTCTCCACCTGACTCCCCATGGCCTGTCAACTATCATCAACAAGCTACAAGTCAGGAGAGTGATGGAATATTCCACACTTGCCTGGATGTATGCAGCTCCAACAACACTCTAGAAGCTTGACCCCATACAGGACAAATCGGCCTGTTTGGCACAGCGTCCACTCCCTCCACTACCAAACTCCGTAGCAGCAGTGCCTACTGTCTTTGAGATGCACTGCAGAAATTCACCAAGGCTGCTAAGGCAGCAGCTTTCAAGTGCATGACTTTCAGCTAGGGCAAGGGCAACAGATACATGGGAACACCACCAACTGAAAATTTCCCTCTAATCTGCTCATCATCTGGACTTGGAAATATCACTGTTCCTTCACTGTCGCTGGTCAAAAACCTAGAATTCCCTCCCTCATGACATTGTGGGTCTACCTACAGCATAAGGCCTGCAGCAGTTCATGAAGGCAGTTCACCCCACCTTCTCAAGGTCAGCAAGTGAAATGCTATAAATGGTAGCCAACCAGCAATGCCCATGTAGAATGAGTGAATTAAAAATTATAAATCTTAAATTCTGTCTTTTTAGATGTCTCAATACAGTTGTTATGAATGAGCTAAGAAGTTCTGAGTTTGGTCCATGATGAGCACTGAGTTTTTTATTTCAGCAAGCAAGCAGTTAGCATATGACCCATGCTTTGACCCTTGGATCGGGAATGGTAAAATTATCCACACTTGTTTGCTGATTCCTGCTAGAAAGTAGATTGCATTGAGCATGGGATTTAGCTGAATTATCATTTTCTATAGCTGGAAAAGTGATATTTAAGCACTGTCAGATATCTGTGCATCAAGCAGTATACCTTAACAAGAGTAAGCACCTTCAGATGTCAGTGGGATAAACTTGGAGCATGGAAGTTAACATTGCAGATGAGAGATAAAACAAGCTGTTTTTTCCTGTTGCACAGTATGATTCTAACTTTAGTGCATAATCTATAACTCCCCTTATTAATTCTTAAGCCATTGTTTTTGATTACAGACTTTCTTGAGTATCAAGAAAAGTACGGATGTTCTTGCACTTCGAAATTCCTAGATATCAAGTCCATGATGCCCCAGTCCGTGCGAAGTTTTTGTGGCTGCTATTTGAGTCAGTCACTCTTTTTTTGATGACCCTGTCCTCAGTAAAAGAATATCTTTCACACTGTCTCATTTCCAATCCCTTAAATTCAAAGGTGCTGACCAGGTGGACATCTAGTTTTGCATTCATTGTCTGATGTGGCTTGCCTCAACTAAGATCGTTTTGGAATGTAAAGACCTCCCAGTTCTTTTCCACTATAGGCCCTTTTTTCACTAGAAGCCTCTTTGACCTGGTCATTCCAGCCTTACTGCTAATAAATGACTCGGGGACTTCTTTGGACTCAGTCTGAATCTCAGTCCATGAGATAGACCAATTCAACTTTCTCTGCATCCCTTTCCCAGCCTAGAACTTGCATCTTTCTCAAGTTTCTTCCCTTATGTCCTTTCTAAGCTCTTTGGTGTGTGTTAATATACGTTGCTCTTGGCATGTGCAAGTTGTGCAATTGCAAGCTCAACCTGTCTAAATTTACTCACTGGTGTAATTCTCACAAAGTCTGGATTATTTTATAAAGATTGTCGATTAGGTGTCATTCTGCCTATGTTCTACATAGTGATCTGAGGCTTGTATCCTAGGCTGGTTGAGCGCAATTGGCATGTTGCTCACTGAGAAGGGTCAATTCGATATGTTGTTTTATACAGTGCACCAGTCATTGGACTGTACAGCCTACATACCTGACATCGTACTTGCTCTGAAACATGTATCACATTATTTTTGTGTGGAGGCAAAACTTCTTTTCAACTTTACAGAAATACTGTAAATACTGGATAAAATTGTGGGCTTACTGCAAGTAGTAGTGAGAGTCTGGAACAAAAACAAAAGTTGCTGTAAAAGTTCAGGTTTGGCAGCATGTGTGATGGAAAAATCAGTTAACATTTCGAGTCCAGGGCAACCCTTCCTCAGTAGTGAGAGATGATTGGTTTAATATGTTATTGAAATTTTGGAGGCCCCGAGCAGGATGATCTTGGGTAGACTGGGCACATGGTAGTTATAGGTTCTTTTAATGAGTTTGACATGGTATATGGCCAGTGATGGTTTGATCAGGTGTAACTCTTAACTCTCATCGTTTTGTTATGCCATATCTCAGCATCAGTTCTACAAGATGAAGTGGCTAGGGCTGTATGTGTGAGGTTCCAATAAATTTTTTTTTTTTGTATCTTCTGGAACATTAGAAATCCTGTAAGTATACTGACCAGTAAAATTATGCTTTTATTAGATAATATGCAGAACCCATTGGGAAAACTTGTTAACTATTACATCAAGGAAAGGGAGATCTTTGCTCCATTTTATTGGTAAAGTTGGGTGCAGGATAGTTTGGTTTTTGTTCATTCATGGGGAATGGGTATTCCTGGGCAATAATAATTGCCCATCCCTAGTCCCTTCATAATGTGGTGGAGCGTTACTGCTTTGAACTGCAACAGTTCATTTTGTGTAGGTGGAGGCCCAATGCAGTTAGGGAAGGTGTTCCGCGATTTTGTCTTGGTGACATTTGGGGAACGGTGTATTTCTAAGGCAGGATAGCGAGTGGGAACTTGCAGGTGGTGGTGTTCCAATGAAATTGCTTCCGTTGTCCTGGGTGGTAGTAATTGTTGGGTTTGAAAGATGATATCTCGGGATCTTTGAATTTCTGTAGTGCAGCTACTTTGATGGAGGGAGTGTTTGTTTGTGGATATGGTACCAGTCCAGTGAGCTGCTTTGTCCTGGATGATGTCAAGCTTGAGTATGGTAGCACTGATCGTGGCAGGTTAGGGATATTCTATAACTTTTGACTTATGCTTTGCATCTTTATGTAGTACGTGATCTTGATGGTGGAAATTAATATTTGTGGGCGTTGTACCAATCAAGCATGCTGCTTTGATTTGGATGGTGTCAAGTTCAACATCACTCACCAGACAACTGAGGAATATTCGATCATGCTCCTGACTCAAGCCTTGTATTTGGTGAATACTCTTTGGGAAATCAGTTCGTAAGTTACTTGCTGCAAGATTCCTATCCTATGATCGGCTCCTATAGCCACAATATCATATGACTAGTTCAGTTTCTGATCCTTACTAACCTCCAAGATGTTAATTGTGGGGGATTGAATGGAAGGAAGGTATTGAATATGAAGGAGCATTGGTTAGATTTGTTCTTGCTGGAAGTGATCATGATCTGACTCTCATGGTGCAAATGATACTTGACACTTGTCAGTTCAAGTCATTGCTGCATTTGAAAATTCACTGCTTCAGTATCTGAGGAGTATCTGAACATTTTGCAAGGATCCCCGCTACTGACATTACAATGGAAGAAGGCCATTGAAGCAGCTGAAGATGTTTAGGCCTACGACATGACCTTAAACTCCTGCAGAGGTGATATGGATTTGAAATGACTGACCTCCAACTGCCATCATCTTTGTTTGTGCTAGGCATGACTCCAACCAGTAAGGAGTTTTCCCCCTTGTTTTGCTAGGGCTCCTTGATTCAATGCTTGGTCAAATATGGCCTTGATGCCAGTGGCAGTCATTCTTCCCTGAGCTCTGCAGTTCAGGTCTTTTCTCTATGCGGCAGTGTACTGGAAACCACTATCCTCTAAGTTATCTTAAGTTTATTTTAGCAAATACACAATACTGTTTATTACTAGTAATTAGACTCTAGCTACAGGTATGGAGCTCATAGAACTCTAATTCACTTAAACTCCTGTTTAAACATGGGAAAAATATGGGTTATGGAAAGTGGGAAAACTGGGAAAGCAATTAAGTGGGCATTGCTCATAGGATCTGTTGAGATGATTCTTAAAATGATTAGAATGCTGCTTCTCATTTTCCTTTTTTCTGGATGCTTCCGCTGGTTTGCAAGAGGTGTGGAGTGGGTGGTTCACTTATAGACAGACTGACTTATCAATTAGAAGTCGCACTATACAGAATCTGCTGAAGGTAAGAGAAACTGGTTCTTTTCCATCTCAAAGATAGTAGGAACTACAGATGCTGGAGAATCTGAGATAACCAGGTGTAGAGCTGGATGAACACATCAG
>NW_025979073.1:271-6243 GCF_021869965.1 Rhincodon typus | reverse complement strand
TCTGAAGATGGGTCTAGGCCCGAAACGTCAGCCTTCCTGCTCCTCTGATGCTGCTTGGCCTGCTGTGTTCATCCAGCTCTACACCTTGTTATCTCAGTTATTTATCTTGCCTGTGTTCTGTGAAACAAAAAAAAGTACATTGTCAAAAATAAAGATTACCTTTAGATAATTATTAGCAATGGTTAGAGTGGGTTCAGGAAGGAAGTTCTTGGCTGATCAATGTCTTTGAGCAAGTTACATTCTAAATAGACTTTCCCACCAAGTGTTACATGGGTGGCACGCTGGCTCAGTGGTTAGCGCTGCTGCCTCATGGATCCAGGTTTGATTCCACCTTCGGGCAACTGTCTGTGTGGAGTTTGCACATTTTCCCAGTGTCTGCGTGGGTTTCCTCCGGGTGCTCTGGTTACCTCCCACAGTCCAAAGATGTGCAGGTTAGGTGGATTGGCCATGCTAAATTGCCTGTAGTGTTCAGGGATGTGTAGATTAGGTGGGACATAGGGGGATAGGTCTGGGTGGTATGCTTTGAGGGTCAGTGTGGACTTGTTGGGCCGAAGGGCCTGTTTCCACACTGTAGGGATTCTATGAATTAAGACTTCCAGCGGCATTTGACAAAACTTCTCATGGAAAGCTGTTCACTAAGATCGGAGACTTCCGAGTAAATCTTCAGTATGGATTACATAAATGAACTGAAGAGTAGAAACCATTGATTTTTGATAAAGGAGCCGAGGTCAAAGTGGGAGAGGGAGATACATTCTGGGATTAGCGGTAGGGCTGCCACTGTTCTGAATTTAAAGCAAGCTAATCGAGGAAGCTCTGATGTAACACTGAAGTTTGCAAATATGTAGATGGATTAAACCACGGTGTGTGAAATTCAATGCAGACAAGTGGGGGTGAGGCATGTGCTTGATGAAAGGTGCTGAATCAGCCCCAAGGTGAATCTGAAGTAAGATCAACTGAAGCAGAGCAGCAGTCAGCAAAGCTGCTACTATGTTGAATGTGTAGCCTCGAGAGCAGAAGACAGGGTCAGGCCCATCTCTGGTCAAACTACCCTTTGAGTCATTGTGTCCTCTTTTTAAGCAGGGCTGAGAAAATCAGGTTAATCTTTGGCCTTGGAGATTTCAGTTGTAAAGAAAATCTGAAGAAATTTGGAATAAAAACTGAAAGCACCGGAAAAGCTCTGTAGGCATGGAATCATCTGTGGAGAAAGAAACAGCAATAATGTCTCAAGTCTGATAGGACTCTTCTCATATTTACCACTCTCCCCCCTCCCACTTTTGAAGCCATAAATTTGAGATTCCACATTTGTGGAAAGCGCCCAAAGCTGTGCAGCGAGCTGTGGACCATAGTAAGCGATCACAAAAAGCTGTGAATATAGACCTAGACTGTGTGAATACAGGGAGTTAGACTGATACATGTCATAACCCGAGCTGTGAATGTAACCAATATCTAATCATTTTCTTGTGGGGAAGGTAAGAGAATTTAAAATGCCCCAAAAGCAATATTTGTCGTAGGGCTGAATTGGCCTGTGTGGGGTCTATTGAAGCCCCTGTCTCAAATCTCTCCTTATTCAATGTACTCAAACTATTTGGATTGTTTCTATATTGTTCATGACTTCAAACCCTCCCTTCCTTAGACTGGGAATCCAAGCCCTGACACATTGGGAACACCATTCACAGCTTCCACAATCAGACAATGAAACTGACCCAGCCTGACATCGGGCCCTGGCCCCAGACCCGCTGCAGCCCCCGGGACTGGCTGTATATTACCCCAACTGGGTACAGTGCTGCAGGATCAATCAGTCACATCGAAAAGGAGGGTTGGTGAGAGGTCAGCTCACAACTCTGGCCCAGCTCCTCCCTTTCAGATGCTTTCAATTGGGTTGTTCTATCGAAGAGTTGGAGCAGGTGTGATGGGCTGAATGGCCTCTTTTAGTGCTGTTTGATTCTATGTTGATTGGCCTGCTGTACATTCTGAACATTGAGTCTCTCTACAGCCAGTCTCAGATATGGGTTAGTGCCTGGTTTATGTGTGATTCTGGATAAAATACTTAACAATGAGGAATGATAGATGCTCAGTGAAATAGCTTTGTATGAATATGTTGCTTAATTCTCTGACAATACCAACACAGTGAGGCTGGAAGCATATCTCCAGGGAGCTACCAACTCATCTGATCATTTTCTGAACATTCTGTATATAACGATGAAGTGAAAGTTTAGGTCCTACTTCCCCTGATCAACTCAAATACTTACCCTGATAAGGTTGCAAATCTTTCAGAAAGGCCCAAATGGTTCTTGTAATATCAAAGGGTTAATGTTTCACGTTTGTGTCCTCCCATCAGAATCAGGTCTCTCCCTCCATGATGCCCTTATCCACTTCACCCACTGTTCCTATCCTACAGCACCTTCTCATGCAACTACTTCTGCTGTCTGACCTCCTTTCTCACCATCCAATGCTCCAGAAAGTCATTTATTTTCAATACAGACTTCAATTGCAGAAAGTGTATTCACTGCTCTCAATGTGCCCACCTCCGCGCTGGGGAGAATCCATTTTGCAGACTGGACGGTCACTGCTGAGCCTGTGTTTTTAGAATCTTACCATATCAAATCCTCACTAATTGGCCCAGGTTTGACCTCTCTGTCCTCAGCCTATTTCTTTATTCACTCCTGGGACGTGGGTGTCGCTGGCTGGCCAGTATTTCTTGCCCATCCCTAGTTGCCCTTGAGAAGGTGGGAGTGAGCTGCCTTCTTGAACTGCTGCAGTCCACCTGCTGTGTATTGATCCACAATGCCATTACGGAGGGAATTCCAGGATTTTGACCCAGCGACAGTGAAGGAATGGTGATATATTTCCAAGTCAGGATGGTGAGCAGCTTGGAGGTAAACTTGGAGGTGGTGGTGTTCCCATATATCTGCTGCCCTTATCATTCAAGATGGAAGTGGTCGTGGGTTTGGAAGGTGCTGTCTGAGGATCTTTGGTGAATTTCTGCAGTGCATCTTGTAGATAGTACACACTGCTGCTACTGAGCGTCAGTGGTGGAGGGAGTGGATGCTTGTGGATGTGGTACCAATCAAGCGGCTGCTTTGTCCTGGATGGTGTCAAACTTCTTGAGTGTTGTTGGGGCTGCACCCATCCAGGCAAGTGGGGAGTATTCCATCACACTCCTGACTTGTGCCTTGAACAGGCTTTGGGGGGGTCATGAGATAAGTTACTTGCTGCGTTATTCTTAGCCTTTGACCTGTTTTTGTAGCCTCTGTGTTTATGTGGTGAGTTTCTGGTCAATGGTAACCCCCAGGATGTTGATAGTGTTGGTTTCAATGATGGTAACACCATTGAATGTCAAGGGGTGATGATTAGGTTTTCTCTTATTGGGATGGTCATTGATGGCATTTGTGTGGTGTAAGTATTACTTGCCCCTTGTCAGCCTGGATATTGTCCAGATCTTGATATATGGTCTGCTTCAGTATCTGAGGAGTCGCAAACGGTGCTGAACATTGTGCAATCATCGGCGAACATCCCCACTTCTGACCTTATGATGGAGGGAAGGTCATTGATGAAGCAGCTGATGATGGTTGGGCCTAGGACCCTACCCTGAGGAACTCCTGCAGAGATGTCCTGGAGACGAGATGACTGACCTCCCACAACCACAACCATCTTCCTACGTGCCAGGTATGACTCCAAACACCAGAGCTTTTGCCCCCGATACCCATTGATTTCGGTTTTGCTAGGGCTCCTTGATGCTACACTCAGTCAAAAGCCTTGATGTAAAGGGCTGTCACTCTCACCTCCCGTCTGGAATTCAGCTCTTTTGTCCATGTTTGAACCAAGGCTGTAATGAGGTCAGGAGCTGAGTGGCCCTGGCGGAACCCAAACTGGGCGTCACTGAGCAGGTTATTGCTGAGCAGGTGCTGCTTGATAGCGCTGTTACTGACACCTTCCACCACTTTACTGATGATCGAGAGGAGACTGATGGGGCGGTAATTGGCCAGATTGGATTTGTCCTGCTTTTTATATACAGAACATATCTGGGCAATTTCCCACATTGTTGGGTAGATACTAGTGTTGTAACTGTACAGGAACAGCTTGGCTAGGGGAGTGGCAAGTTCTGGAGCACAAGTCTTCAGTACTATTGCCGGAATGTTGTCAGGGCCTTTGCAGTATCCAGTGTCTCCAAGTGTTTCATGATATCATGTGGAGTGAATCAAATTGGTTGAACACTGGTATCTGTGAAGCTGGGGACCACTGGAGGAGGCCGAGATGGATCATCCACTCAATACTTCTGGCTGAAGATTGCTGCAAATGCTTCAGCCTTATCTTTTGTACTGATGTGCTGGGCTCTTCCATCATTGAGGATGCAGGTATTTGTGGACCCTCTTCCTCCAGTGAATTGTTTAATCATCTACCACCATTCATGACTGGATGGGCAATGCCCCAGTGAGGCTCAACACAAGATTGAGGAAGAGCACTGCCTCACTGTCAAATCTTTACAGCCTTATGGGCTCAATGTAAGGTTCAACAGTTGTAAATTGTGAACCACTTTTAATTTTTGTTCCACTAATATGGTTTGTATTTGTTTCTTCATTCTTTTATTTCGCATTCAGACAGCTGCTATCCAGCCATTCATGCCTCACCCAAGCAGCCTGCAGTTTTTTGCCTTTACCCATTACAATTCCCTTTGTACCATGAAACCTCCTTTTGTAATTCAATCTCCCTGCTCTCCGTCCTTTTTGCTTTTCTATCCACACACCCTTTACTTGCTGAAATTTAGCACGTTCCTTCATGTGGACAGACTGAAACGTTAACTTTATTTCTCTCTCCATAAATGCTGCCCAACTTGTGAGTATTTCCATTACTTTTTAAAAACTACAGATTTCCAGCATCTGCAGTTTTGCTTCTGTGTATGAACATCTGCATGTGTACTTTACTCTGTAATCGCATACCAGTATCTGTGTGTGTCCATGCGTGTCTGTGTGTGTGTCTGAGTGTCTGTGTGTGTGTGTGAGTGAGAGTCTGTATGTGTCTGAGTGTGTGTCAGTCTGTCTGTGTTTGTGTCTGAGTGTGTGTGTGTCAGTGTGTGTTTGTGCTTGAGTGTGTGTTTGTGTCTGTGAGCATGTTTGTGTCTGGGTGTGTGTCAGTCTGTTTGTTTGTGTGCAAATGTCTGAGTGTGTCAGTCTGTGTGAGTGTGTGTTTGTGTCTGAGTGTGTTCGTGTGTGTGTGTTTGTGTCTTAATGTCTATTTGAATGTATGGGTTTGCGTCTGAATGTGTGTCGATGTGTGTATCTGCTTTTGTGTCTGAGTGTGTGTGTGTCTGTGTGTGTGTTTGTGTCTGAGTGTGTGTGTGTCTGTGTGTGTGTTTGTGTCTGAGTGTGTGTGTGTCTGTGTGTGTGTTTGTGTCTGAGTGTGTGTGTTTGTGTCTGAGTGTGTGTCAATCTGTGTGTGTGTCTGAGTGTGTGTGTGTGTCTGAGTGTGTGTGTTTGTGTCTGAGTGTGTGTCAGTCTGTGTGTGTCTGAGTGTGTGTCAGTCTGTTTGTATGTGTATTTGAGCGGGTGTGTTATTGTCTGACTGTGTATCAATGTAATTGTGCCAGAGTGTTTGTGTCGGTGTGTGCCAATGTAATTGTGCGTGAGTGCTTATCAGTGTAATTGTGTCAGAGTGTGTGTCAGTGTGCAAAAACAGAGCTTGATGGAAACACTCAGCAGGTTTGGCAGCATCTATGGAGAGAGATCAGAGTTAACGTTTCAGGTCGAGTGACCCTTTCTCAGAACTCAAAGTCAGTGCGCTTGTGTTGGAGTGTGTATCATTGTGTGACTGTGTGTCAGTGTGTTTGTGTCTGAGCGTCTGTGTGTGAATGTGTGTGTCAGTGTAATTGTGTCTCAGTGCATATCAGTGTATTTACGTCAGAATATGTTTGTGTCAGCGCGTGTATCTGTGTGTGTCGGTGTGTTTGTGTCAGAGTGTGTTTGTGTCAGCGCGTG
>NW_025979073.1:0-261 GCF_021869965.1 Rhincodon typus | reverse complement strand
TGGTGTGTTTGTGTCGGAGTGTGTTTGTGTCAGCGCGTGTATCAGTGAGTGTCGGTGTGTTTGTGTCAGCGCATGTATCAGTGTGTGTTGGGGTGTTTGTGTCGGAGTGTGTTTGTGTCAGAGCGTGTATCAGTGTGTGTTGGTGTGTTTGTGTCAGAGCATACATCAGTGTGTGTTGGTGTGTTTGTGTCGGCTCGTGTATCAGTGTGTGTCGGTGTGTTTGTGTCAGCGCATGTATCAGTGTGTGTCGGTGTGTTTGTG
>NW_025979072.1:3199-6243 GCF_021869965.1 Rhincodon typus | reverse complement strand
CCTGTATCCCGTTCCCGTCTCCCCTCTGCTCCGTGATCCACAATGTCTCCTCTCCCACTGTTTCACCTGTCCATCCCTTCTCTTCTCTCGTAGCCAGGAGCTGGGCAGCAAAGTTCCTCTGAAGTACATGACCCCTGTGATTCTAATGGTGTTTGTGCTCGCCCTCTACCTCCACGCCCAACAGGTCGAATCCACGGCTCGACTGGACTTCCTGTGGAAGCTGCAGGTCATGGAAAACTATCCACCGCCTCCCGCAAAATTGGAGAGGGGTGTGTGTGTCGGGGGGGTGTGTGTGGGGGTTGTGGGGGAGTGGGGGACACGGTGTGCAGAGAGAGGTAACGAGATAGACTTTGCAGACCAGGCCAAGGATAATCCGAAGAGATTGTGTTCAGTTCTGGTCGCTCTATTACAGGAAGGACGTGGAGGGCTTTGGAGAGGGTGCGGGAGAGGTTCACCAGGACGCTGCCCGGATTAGAGGGTACGAGCCGTAAGGAGAGGCTGGACAAACTCAGGGTGTTTTCTCTGGAGGCTGAGGGGAGACTCGATAGAAGTCTGTAAAGTTATGAGATAGGGCTGACAGTCAGAATCTTTCTCCCCTCAGAGTTGAAATGTCTAAGTCTCGGGGGCATGTGTTTAAGGTGAGAGGGGGAAAGTTTAAAGGAGATGTGAGGGGCAGGTTTTTTACACAGAGAGGGGTAGGAGGGTAGAACACACTGTCAGGGGTGGGGGATGGAGGCAGATACGATGGGGGCGTTTGAGGGGCTTTTAAATACACACATGGATATGTGAGGAATGGAGGGATAGGAACCAAGGACAGGCAGAAGGGATTAGTTTAATTCGGTGTCACGTTCGGCACAGCGTGATGGGCCGAAGGGCCCGTTCCTGTGCCATACTGTTCCATGTTGTATTCTACAAGTATATTGAGAGCAATAGAGGGAATAGGGGCCCTTAAAGTTGAACAAGGTCACCTGTATATGTTGAACCTCATGAGATGGGGGAGTTACTAGATAAATATTTCTCATCAGTTTTTTTACTGTGGAGAAAGACATTGAGGACAGAGAACTCAGAGAAATAAAGATGGATGTTTTCAAAATAGTTCACATCACAGAAGAGGAAGGGCTGGAGGTCTTGAAAAAACATAAAAGTGGATAAATCTCTGGGACCCAATCAAGTGTATCTCAGAACGCTGTGGAAAGTTAGGGACAAAATTGCACGGCCCCCTAGCAGAGATATTTATATAATCTACAGCCACGTGAGGTTCTGGAGGACTGGAGAGTGCCTGATGCTGTGCCTTTATTTAAGAAAGGCTGTAAGGAGAAGCCTGGGAATTATAGACCACTGAGTCTGACATCAGTGGTGGGTATGCTGTTGGAGGGGATTCTGAGAGATAGGATTTACATGAATTTGCAGAGGCAAGGTCTGATTAAGGAGAGTCAGCATGACTTTGTGCATGGGACATCATGCCTCACAAACCTGATTGAGTTTTTCTAGGACATAACTAAAAAGATTGATGAGAGTAGAATGGTAGATGTTGTCTACATGGACTATAGTAAAGCTTTTGACAAGGTTCCACATGGTAGACTAATTAGTAAAGTTAGATCACATGGCATTCAGGGAGAGCTGACTAATTGGATACAAAATTGGCTTGACGTTGGGAGACAGAGCATGGTTCTGGAGGGTTGTTTTCTGGACTGGAGGCCTATGATCAGTGGTGTTCCACAGGGACGGGTGCTGGGTCCACTGTTGTTTGTCATTTATATAAATGATTTGGATTAGAATATAGGAGTCATGGTTAGTAAGTTTGCAGATGACACCAAAATTGGTGGCATTGTGGACAGCGAAGGTTATCTTAAGATGACAAAGAGATCTTGATCAATTGGACCAATAGGTTGAGGAGTGGCAGATGGAGTTTAATTTGGATAAATGCGAGGTATTGCATTTGGTAAAACAAACAGGGGCAGGACTTATACAATTAAAAGTAGTGCCTTGGGTAGTGTTGTAGAATAGAGAGACCTAGGGGTTCAGGTACATAATTATTTGAAGTTTGTGTCACAGGTAGACAGGGTAGACACAGGCTTTATTGCTCAGACCTTTGAGTGTAGGAGCTGGGGACGTCATGTTGATGTTATACAGGGACGTTGGTGAGGCCTCTTCTGGAGCAACTGTGTCCAGTTCTGGTCACCCCGTTATAGGAAGGATATTATTAAACTGGAGAGGGTTCGGGAGAGATTTGCCAGGAATGGAGGGTTTGAGTCATAGGGAGAGGCTGGGACTGTTTCCCCTGGAGCGTCGGAGGCTGAGGGGTGACCTTATAGAGGTTTACAAAATCTTAGGGACATGGATAGGGTGAATGGTAGTTGTCTTTTCTCTGGGGTGGGGGATTTCAAAGCTAGGGGACACATTTTTAAAGGTGAGGGTGAAAGATTTAAAAAGGACATGAGGGGCAACCTTTTCACACAGAGGGTGGTTCGTGTGTGGAATGAACTTCCTGAGGAAATGGTGGGTGTGGGTACAGTTACAACATTTAAAAGGACATTTGGATAAGTACATGGACAGGAAAGGTTTGGAGGGAGATGGGCGAGGAGCAGGCGGGTGAATGTGTAGGGAGGGGTGTGTAGTGGGATGTAGGGAGTGGGGTGTGTAGTGGGATGTAGGGAGGGGGGTGTTTTATTGTTTGCTGAGGGTCACTGAGGTTCCTGTTCCCTCACTGCAGGCCACCGAGGAGAAGGAGGAGATGGAGGAGTTACAGGCCTATAATCGGCGTCTCCTCCATAACATCCTGCCCAAGGATGTAGCTGCTCATTTCCTCGCTCGTGAACGCCGTAATGATGAGCTCTATTACCAATCGTGTGAGTGTGTCGCTGTCATGTTTGCATCCATCAGTAACTTCTCCGAGTTCTACGTGGAGCTGGAGGCTAACAACGAGGGAGTGGAGTGTCTCCGTCTCCTCAATGAAATCATCGCCGATTTTGACGAAGTGAGACCAGCTTTCATTTCAGTTTCACCCGTGTGTGTGTCTGTGTCTCTGTGTGTGTCTGTGTGTG
>NW_025979072.1:744-2708 GCF_021869965.1 Rhincodon typus | reverse complement strand
CGGAGAGAGAGAGGGAGGGAGCTGTTGCGGTGGGTGAAGGGTGCGGGCGGGGGGATAGTCTGTACGATGCGGTGGGTTAGTTGCTGGTTATTCCGTGTCTATAGATAATCAGTGAGGAACAGTTCCGCCAGCTGGAGAAGATTAAAACCATCGGCAGCACCTACATGGCCGCGTCAGGGCTCAATGACTCCACCTACGACACGGTCGGCAAGTCCCACATCATGGCTCTGGCTGACTACGCTACCCGGCTCATGGAGCAGATGAAATACATCAATGAACATTCCTTCAACAACTTCCAGATGAAGATCGGTGAGGGCACTCGCTCACACACACACTCACTCACACTCACACCCACTTACACCCACTCTCACACACTCACACCCACTCACACCCGCTCTCACCCGCTCTCACCCGCTCTCACCCGCTCACACCCACTCACACACACACTCACTCACACTCACACCCACTCACACTCTCACTCTCTGTCACTCACACACGAACATTCACACTGACACACACTCTCTCACACACACACACACACACACACACACACTCACTCACTCACACACATTCTCTCACACTCACACACACTCTCTCACACTCACGCACACACTCTCACTCACTCATACACTCTCACTCACTCATACACTCACATTCACACTGACACACACTCTCTCACACTCACTCACACACACACTCACGCACAATCACATGCACACTCACACACTCAAACACACACTCAATCACGCACACTCACACACACACACACTCACGCTCTCACACACTCCCACACTCTCCCACATCCTGACACACGCACTCACACAGTCTCTCTCTCACACTCGACTCCATACACACTTGCAGACGCACACACTCTCACCTTCAACTCCACACTCTCTCACTTGAGTCCACACTGACACTTACACTCACACATACACACTCAACTCCACACCTACACACACCCTCACACACACAATCAAATCAACACACACACACACACTCCATTACACTCACACAAACTCTCTCAATCACATAAACATTCACTCTGTCTCCCACATGCACACCCCCTCTCGCCCGTGCCCCCTCTCGCCCGTGCCCCCTCTCGCCCGCGCACCCTCTCGCCCAAGACATTAATCTGACCCTCTCCCTTCCGCCCTTCTCCTGTAAACCCTGAAATGCGAGAGCATGGTTTGGAAAACTGGGTTGTGCTGGTGTGGGGGTGTTTCCCCAGTATCAGAGGGGCCAGCCTCAGCACACGTTCCCCGAGACAGTACCGTGTACACGCGTGGCCACACTACAGCGTGTGGGATCTTGCTGTGCTGTGTCAGTGCAGCCAAGCCACAGTGACCTTGGGTGGTGACTGTGTGTCTGCTGTCCCCTCCCAGGATTGAACATTGGGCCAGTGGTGGCAGGAGTGATCGGTGCCCGAAAACCTCAGTACGACATCTGGGGGAACACTGTCAACGTAGCCAGCCGCATGGACAGTACCGGCATTCCCGACAAGATCCAGGTACTGCGCAACGCGAGGTGGGGCTGTATACGGGAGGCAGGGTGGGCCATGGGCCAGTGAGTGTTTTACACACAGGCTGGGAGTGTGTTACACCTGACAATACGCGGGCCGGGAGTGTGTTACACCTGACAATACGCAGGCCAGGAGTGTGTTACACCAGACAATACACAGGCCTGGAATGTGTTACACAGGATAATAGACAGGCCGGGAGTGTGTTACACTTGACAATACGCAGGCCAGGAGTGTGTTACACAGGATAATAGACAGGCCGGGAGTGTGTTACACCTGATAATACACGGGCTGGGAGTGTGTTACACCAGACAATACACAGGCCTGGAGTGTGTTACACAGGATAATAGACAGGCTGGGAGTGTGTTACACCTGACAATACGCAGGCCAGGAGTGTGTTACACAGGATAATAGACAGGCCGGGAGTGTGTTACACCTGACAATACGC
>NW_025979072.1:0-644 GCF_021869965.1 Rhincodon typus | reverse complement strand
TCCGACAGCGCCCCGCTCCCTCGGCCCTGACCGTCCGACAGCGCCCCGCTCCCTCGGCCCTGACCCTCCGACAGCGCCCCGCTCCCTCGGGGTGGGTCTGTGAGAGCGGTGTGAATGGAGGCTGGGTTGTTTGGTTGTATTGGTAACTGTCTGTCCCTCTCTGTGTGACGCTGTAGGTAACGGGGGACATGGAACAGGTGCTCACTGCCAAAGGCTACCATCTGGAGTGCCGTGGGCTTGTCAAGGTGAAGGGCAAGGGTGAGATGCTGACCTACTTCCTGAGCCAGGGCCCGAGGAACAGCTAGCTGGCCCGCTGGCCGTCTCGCGGAACTGGGGGGAGAGCGGGACAGACCGCGATTTTGAACCTTCGGCCCCCTCACCCCACCCTCCCTCCCTCCCCGGTCAACACGGCGCCGGAGAGATCCCAGAGAAACGTTGAGGAGCCGGCCTCGGTCAGGACAGTTTCACAAAAACGGGAAATGGAAACCGCGCGGAGCACGCAGTGCCTGAGTGGATGTTGCAGGCTGCTGGACTCTCCCGTGAAGATCACAGGCCTGGCTACTTTTTATTCTCCTGACGGTGTGCGATGACACACTCGCTGAGGGACGCCGGTCCGAAGACAGATTTATTTATTTATCCTCATG
>NW_025979071.1:0-6244 GCF_021869965.1 Rhincodon typus | reverse complement strand
GCAAACACAGCTTGGGCCCATGCGGGTACCATAGCCACCCCCTTTGTCTGTAGTAAGTGGGAGGAATTGAAAGAGAAGTTGTTGAGGGTGAGGACAAGTTCGGCTAAGCGGATGAGGGTGTCAGTGGAGGGGGACTGGTCCGGCCTGCGGGACAGGAAGAAGCGGAGAGCCTTTTGGGCCATCTGAATGGGGAATGCAGGTGTATAGGGACTGGACGTCCATTCTAAAGTGGAGGTGTTGGGGACCGGGGAATTGGAAGTGCTGGAGAGGTGGAGGGCATGGGTGGTGTCACGGACATAGGTAGGGAGTTCCTGGACCAAGGGGGAGAAAATGGAGTCGAGATAGGTGGAGACAAGTTCCGTGGGGCAGGAGCAGGCAGAGACAATTGGTTGACCAGAGAAAAGCTCAGCAGGTCTGGCAACATCTGTGAAGGAGAAAACAGAGTGAACGTTTCTGGTCCGCGGACCCTTTCTCAGATTTTCAGTACACTGCCGACACTGAGGTGTTGTCTCACTTCAACCCTGTCAGTACTGCAATAACCCAGATTTGGTCCTCTATTCGCGTGGCACTCCCTCAGGACTGATCCTGTAATCGTGTGGCACTGCTTCAGTAATAACCATTAGACAACACTGCGCTTCTGCATTACTGACTGTCTGACAAACAGGCACTGCCTCAGATCTGACTTGGTGACTATGAGGTACTATCTAAATCCGACTATCTCGCAGTGTTTTCGTGGGGGCTCTGTTATTTAGTTTTGATTTACAGTGGGCCTTGTGTTTTAGCTTTCATTAACTGGAGGCTCCGTGTTTCAGAGGTTTTTTTTGCAGTCGTCTGTTTGGGGGTTTAGGGGGATTTTAGGGAGGATTTACAGGGTTTATTTACAGGGAGCTCTATACTTTACTCGTTATTTACAGCGGGCTCTGACTTTTATGGCCCCAGCCTCTATCCCCAGCCTGTCCCAGTCCTGCCTCCAGCCCGTGGAACTGACCCTCGTCCCGGCCCGCAGCGTGTCCCGGCTCTCACCCGAACCCCAGACTGTTCCGGCTGTGGCCGCGGCCGCCAGCCCCCGACGCGAAACCCAGCCTGTCCTGGCCCGGAACCCAAGCCCCCAAAACCCACCCCAACCCGAGCCTGTCCCGGCTCCAAACATGACCAAAAACTTAGCCCCAATCCTAACCCTAAACCTGGCCCCTGACCCCAGAAAGAGCTTTCAGCCCCCAGCCGAATCATGGACGACAGCCTGTCGCAGCCCTGGCCCAGCCCAGCCCGACCCAAACCGGGGCCCCCGCCCAGACCATTACTGTAAACCTAACCTTAGCCTCAGACCTCCGACCCCGGCCCCAAACCTAACCAAAACCTTCGCCCCAACCTGACAATGAAACTAAACCCGGCCCCAGACCTCCAGCCCCGCCCGGGCCGGCCCGACCCTATCCAGAGCCCCAGACCAGAAAATCACCGTAAACTTCGCCTTAGGCTCAGCCCTACGCACCGGACACAGACCCCAGCCTTCAGCCCCTGTCCCAGTCGTAACTCAAAACCCGGACGCAGACACAGCCATCGGCGCCCCAGCCCAACATTCCCCCGCAGCCTGTCGCAGCCCTGACCCTGATCCTAACACTAACCACGGCCCTGAGCCTGACCCCGACACCGACCCCGACAAGGTTAAGGTCCCAGCACCCAGCCCGCTGCCCCGACCCTAACCCCTGCCTGTCCCAGACCAGAGCTCCTACCTAAATCTAACCCCAGCCTTAGCCTGACTCGGCCCCCATCTTTCGCCCTAATGCCAGCCTGTCCCTCTTCTGGCCCCGACTGTCCTATTCCCCGGCCCTCGGCCATCCCAACAGCCTCTGCCCCCTCCTCCATCCCCGACTGAGCTTGTCCCGGTCCTGGTGCCAGCCCCCAACTGCAGCCTCAACACTGACCTCAACTCTAACCTTAGCCTCAGACCTAACCCTAACCCTAACCCCCCCCTGAGCCTCATCTCGCCTTAACCCTCACCTGTCTGAAGGTAACTACTGAGGAAGTGCCTCAATGGTCAATACTCATGCAGTGCCTCAATGTAAAGGGGTCAGAATAGACAACCTCATTGTCAGAGTGTCAGTGACAGTGCTTCACAATAGTGACACTGCTGAGGGACTGTGTCACTGTTAGAGGGTCCAGTGGGGTGCACAGTCTCAATATAATCGGGTGAGAAATAAGGGAGTGCAACACGTTTGCAGGACCAGTACTGAGATAGTTTAATACAGTCAGAGGGTCAGGATTGAGCGAAGGGGTCTATGGAACGGGATCAGAACTGTGGGATGTCTCCACGATTAGCAGGTCAACACTGAGCTATTGAAGCACTGTCACAGCATCAATACGGAGGCAGTCCTTCTTTCGAAAGGTGTCCGAATTCTGGGGACGCCACACAATTAGAGGGTCATGACTGTGATATTATGATCAGCGGGTTAGTACTAAGGGACTGCCTTATTGTCAGTGTGTCAGTTCTGAGGCATTGTTCATTTGTCAGAGGGTTCATCGTATGGGAATGACTCATTGTCAGAGTTTGTGTTGTGAGGCAGTTCCTCAGTGCAACGGTGTGGGAATTGAGGGTTTGCTGCACAGAGAGGATCAGTGCTAAGCTATTGCAGTTGTATCAGAGGATCAGTGCTGAGGCATTGCCTCACGATAAAGGCATCAAAAGTGAGGTCGTGCGAAACGATTACAGGGTCACTAAGACATTGCAACACTATGACAGTGTCAGAACTGATGGACTATTTCATTGTCAGAGGGGCATTACTGAGGGATTGAAGCACTGTCAGAGCTCCAGTACAGAGGGAGTGCTTCATTGTCAGAGGATCATTACTGCAGGAGTGCATTACTGTTAGACAGAGCCAGTTGTTAATTATGCAGGTGTCAGAACTGGGGCAGTGCCTCATTGTAAGGGCATCAGAATTGAGGGCGACCTCACATTTGGAGGGTCAGTCCTGAGGGAGGGTTTCGTTATTATTGTGTCAGTACCTGGGGCCTTGGCAGATTGTCAGCTGGTCAGTTCTGAGACAGAGTCTCTTTGTCAGTGGGTCAGCACTGAGGCTGTGCTTCAGTGTGATGGTGTCAGAATGGAGGCTTTGCCACAGACTGACGGTAAGTACTGAGGCATTTCAGCTCTATCAGGGTCAGAACCCAGGCACTACCTCATTAGCAAAAGATCACTTCTGCAGCAGGGAGAGAGGGTCAGACTGAAGGAGTGCCTCCTTGTCAGATGGTCAGTTCTGACACACTGTTCCTTTGTCAGAGGGTCATTGCTGAGGCACTGCCTCTTCATAATGAGATCAGAACTGTCAGGGGGCCAGGACTGAGCGAGAACCTCATGATCAGAGGTCAATAATGAGAGAGTGTCTTATCAGAGATTCATTCGTAAGGGTGTGCTTCATTGTCAAAGAGTCCATTCTGAGGGACGGCATCATGTGAGAATTCTAAGGGAAATGCAGTGTTACAGGGGTACGTAAAGGGGATGGGTCAGATGCGCTTGGGAGGGTGAGTGTGGACTTGGGCTTAATGGCCTGTTTTACACTGTGGGGATTCTATGATTCTGATGAGAGGATCAGTGCTGTGACATTTCAGCACTGTTGGAGGGTAAGATCAGTGGGAGTGCATAACTGTCAGAGGGTCAATACTGAGGCTGAGGCAGAGCCAGGGAAATGTAGACCAGTGAGCCTTTGGACTTACAAACCAGTCCTACCTCAGAACTGATCCTCTGACAGAGCTGCAGCTCCTCAGTACTGACTCTGTCATCGTGAGGTACACCCTCAATCCTGACCCCATTTCAATGAGGCACGGCCTCAATATTGAACCTCTGACAATGAGGCACTCCCTCAGTACTGACCCAGTGACTATAATGCGCTCCCACAGGTCCGAATTCATATGACACCAGGTTATAGTCCAACGCAAGCTTTTGCAGCCTCAGTCCTCCTTCAGTCCAACATCGACACCTCCATATCACGGTCATGAGATCTGACAGTGCTTCCATTCCTTAGGTCTAAACCGCTAATCATCTGGCCCTCCATCCATTCTGATCCCATTACATTGAGGCACTGTTTCAGAATGGATCCCTCGTACTCACCCACTGACAGTGCTGTCTGCATGTACTGACTGTCTAACATGTGAGCACTCCCTTGATTCTGACTCTCTACAATGAGGTACTCGCTCAGTCCCAATGCTTTGACAGTGAAGCACTTCCTCCAAACTGACCTGCTGACAACGAGGTAGTCCCTAAGGACTAACCTTCTGATACATCTGCAATACCTCCGTCCTGATCATCTGAACTTGTGAGACCCCTTCAATTCATACCCTCTTACAATGAGACTGTGCCTCAGTAATGACCCTCTGACAATGAGGCAATGCCTCAGAACTGACCCACTTAAAGTGCTGCACTACCACAGAACTGACCATCTAAGCATGTGGCACACTCCGATATGACCACCTTACAATCAGGTACTGCCTCAGTATTGACCTTCTGACAATGATGCAACCCTCTGTAGTGTACCTTTGACAAACAGGCACTGACTCAGCAATGACTCCCGATGATGAGGCATTCTATCGGGACTGAACATATGATATAGGCACCTGCTCAGGACTGAACATATGATAATGAAGCATTCCCACAGTTCCAAACCACTGACAGTGCTGTACTACCTCAGGACTGACCCTCCCATCATGTGACACAGCTTAAATTCTGACATCTGCATAATGAGGCACTGCCTCAGTCCTGACCCTCTGACAATAATGCACTCCCACAGTTCTGACGCTCTGACAATGAGGCATTCATTCAATATTTACACTGTGATAGACTTGCAAAATCTCAGTACTGGCTGTCAAATCAAGAGGCACATTCTGAATTCTAACCCTGTTGCAATGAGGTACTGCTTCAGTATTGACCCTCTGCGTCTGTGTCATTTTAAAGCCGATGTTATCTGTCTTCGGAGAGTCCACAAAACCATTTTGAAGTCAAAGTAATCCTTTGAAAGATGGTTAAGTAGTAACACTGCTTTTTTTTATTGGTGTTTGTAATAAATTTCAGGTAATTTTTGGATATACCAAATCGCAAAATTACAGAAGGGGAAGGAGGCCATTTGGCCCATCATACTGAGTTGTCTCGATCATCTCATGCAAATCCTTTTTTCCGCCTATCATCTGCCCACCATTTTCATCCAATGCCCTCTGTACGTCTCCATTGAACTTCATTCATCACATTTACAGCAGTGCACTCCATAACTTAACTGCACATTGTGTGATAAAACTCTTCTACAAGCCGGGACATCTTCTCCCGATCCACTCTGTTGAGCCCACTCTCGATTTCAGAAAACCTGAATTCCATCTCCTCTCAGCCGACTGTTGAGAGAGAACAGTCCCAAACTCTTCAATCTGTTCTTGTATCTGAAGCTTTTCCGACCTGGAGCCATTCCAGTAATAATCAGCACATCAATGAATTTGCCTTTTTCCTATAATGTGAAGGCCACAACTGTGCACAATACTTCAGCTGAGATTTAACTTACCTTGCAGAAGTTCAATATCATCAACTTCTTACTCGTCTCCTCTATACCCCTATTAATAAAGGCTGTATGCTTTATTTATTGCTCTCTCCAGCTGTACTGCGACCATCATTTCAATTGTGCACGTCCATACTACTATTTTACATTGGAAGGAAAAACACTTGAAAGACAAAGTGCATCACCTTACACTTCTCTGCATTGTACCTCATCTTCCACCTATCTGCCCACTCCATCAACTTTTCAATGCACTTTTGGAGTTCCACATTATTCTTCTCACAATTTTCAATTTTCAAGTTTAATTCAGAAATTGTCCCTTGCACACCACGATCAAGATAATTAATTATCTTTCAGGAAAGACAAACGTCCCAGTAGCAGCCCCTGGAGAATTCCACTACAACCCTGTTTCCCAGCCTGAAAAATATCCGTTCACCATTATTGAAATATTGGACTGGACAAAGAAGAAGGCATTCTTCCTTTGAATAATGCCACAGGCATTTTCATTTCCATTTCTGAATCTCATTGCATCATATATGCAGCAACGCAGCAATTCCTTGATAATGTCAGACGAGATCATACTCTGTTATAACCAGAATGACACAAAAGCCCTCAATTGCCAAGTATCTGAGTCATGAACGCAACCTTCTGGGCCTCAGAAATGACAAGTGGAAGTGCTTTGTGTGTACAGTCTTTTATCAAATCCTTCAGTCAACAGA
>NW_025979070.1:0-6245 GCF_021869965.1 Rhincodon typus | reverse complement strand
CCTTTCTGCTCCTATGATGCTGCTTGGCCTGCTGTGTTCATCCAGCTCTGCACCTTGTTGTCTCGGATTCTCCAGCATCTGCAGTTCCTACTATCTCTGACACAAGTGATCAAGCCTATTTTCCAGGACAATAGGAAACATTGAGCTGCTTCGGGAAGAAAGGGACACCTTATACTTTAATCTGGAAAAGGCTCTTGTCTTACGTGCCCTTGACACTTTCAGAAATGGAGGACCAAAGACTACCCCACCATCTGGTTGGCAATGCCTGATTGGGTCTGATCAATCAGGGTAATCGATTCCTGATCGATCCAATGGTGGGAATCAAAAATCCTCCCAAAGGGGTGTGGAACTTTCCAAGGATAAGAATCCTGGCAACAGCACCCTTGAGAGCGGTAACTCGAGACCAACCACAAGTAAGAAGAAGCGCCGCTAGGACCACTGGGAGAGGAAGACCAGAATCAAGGCCAAGATCTAGTGTGGTGATGTTTGATCATTCTAAGTTACGTTAAAGTACAAGATACTGACTTATATTTACAGTATTAATTATCAGATTTATAGTGTTAATTGTTAGTTCGTAGCATAATCGTTATTACAGTATTAATGGTGTTATAATCAATAAAGATCATTTCCTATTACTATTAAGAGTCGACTCACAGTTCTTTGCGGGATACAGGAGCTAAACACATTGTATAGGGAGCACAACAAGTTGGTGACTCTGGTGGGACTCGACAAGAAGTAACTTTGTTGCTCCGAGATTGAACCCCAGAGAACCCGATATTCTCTGAAATTTTCCCTGAACCCTAATTAAGACGATGAATTCTGACATGACGGCCAGTAATTCAAGTAAGTCAAAGGGAATAGAGAGTTGTACATAAGACTGTTCCTTAAAGAATATGGCCAATAGGTGTTTAACTACTCATCGAGCAAACAACTGTTTTGTCTTGTGAGACAACAAGGCGCAGGGCCGGATGAACACAGCAGGCCAAGCAGCATCATAGGAGCAGAGAGGCTGACGCCTCGGGCCTAGACCCTTCATCAGAAAAGCTTAATTTAAACATCTGTAGATTTGGTGATAGTAGAGTTAAGGATAGAGTTAAAATTGATAGGTGAGGCATACTGGAAAGGCTGGCTATGCTTTTTGTAGATAAGCTACTTAGTCAGATGTGAGTTTGCTCAGAAATGGACAAGAAGCAGCTCTTCTTTAGAACTGTGTACAATATAAACATAACAAGGAATGTCCATCTGACAGTAAGAGTTTCTACACTCTGCCCATCCCATGACCTGATCTCACTGTTGAAGATGTCATCAGATAACCTATTGACAGTGAGACAACAAGGTGCAGGGCCGGATGAACACAGCAGGCCAAGCAGCATCATAGGAGCAGAGAGGCTGACGCCTCGGGCCCAGACCCTTCATCAGAAAAGGGGGAGGGGAAGGGGGTTCTGAAATAAATAGGGAGAGTGGGAGGCGGATAGAAGAGGGATAGAGGAGAGGATGGGTGGAGAGGAAACAAACAGGTCGAAGAGGCGGGGATGGAGCCAGTAAAGGTGAGTGTAGGTAGGGAGTTAGGAAGGGGATAGGTCAGTCCAGGGAGGACGGACAGGTCAAGGGGGCGGGATGAGGTTGGTCGGTAGGAGATGGAGGTGCGGCTTGAGGTGGGAGGAGGGGTTAGGGTTAGGGTTAGGGTTTTGTGTGTGTGTGTGTGACCCTTAGTAGGACATAACGACAGCCGTACCTTCAGTCCGATCCACCCCTATACCCCTTTGTTTAATTGGAAATGGCAGAAAAAGGCTCCGGAGTAGAAGATTGTTCAGAATGGGAAAAGAAGCTAAGACAATACATCAGTAAGGAAAAGTGGCCCTTATGGACAGAATTTCGCTGTAATGATGTAATGGGATCAGGATTCCTAGGACATTCAAAGGAAGCGGGCTTCCAAACTTGAAAAATCCACAGCAATAATATGCTGTCTGGGACAATTGTTAGGAACTGAGCAGGAACTGAAAAAGGTTCGTAAAGAATTAGAGGACATGAAGAAAGAAATCGCAGAGTTATGACGGAAAAGCACAGAGCAGGACCAAGTAAATCAGGCCAACTTATTACAAAAGGGGCAAGTCCAAACCCAACGTGAGAAGGCGTACCAAGATGTCCAGTGCGCAGTGTCAGCTAAAGAGGCTGCTGAGAGTGAAGTAAGCCTGTTAAAAAGATGTGCAGATCTACAAGCAGCAGTAAGGGTAATGCACCAATCCAATAAGGAAAAGAAACAAAAACAAAAACAAACACAAAGTTGCTGGAGAAGCTCAGCAAGTCTGGCAGCGTCTGTGAAGGGAAAAACAGAGTTAACGTTTTGGGTCCGGTGACCCTTCCTCAGAACTCAGAATTGACCCGGAAAAGAAACAGGCAGCCGCAGACCACACTGAGTGCCTGCAGCAGATTGTGAAGTTAAAATCCCAACTCTCAATCCGCAGGATAATATGCGCATATGGGGACGTTATAAGGGAAGAAGAACGGGATGTAGACCGGGATGAGCTCAGGGGAGACACACAGCAGTATGGCATGTGTGTGGAGGATTGGGATCCACCACCACCCCTCCCAGAGGAAGCAGCCCCTTCAGCCCCCCCGCAGACATCCCATGTTGTAAGGAATTATATTACCACTGAAAGACGGACCAGGGATGCTGCTGAAGCCCCAGCAGTAATATGCGCTACACCATTTACAGTAGTACAGTTAGCAGAAATCACCAAAAAGATATCAAGATTTGAGCTATCGGCAGACCCATATGTATTCTTTGATAGGGTCAGACAACAAAAGGTTTTACATGGGCTAGATGAGAGAGAGGAGGTAAAACTTATTGTAATGTGTTTGAGCCAGTCAATGCAGTCTGCAATCCCAGCCTCTCTAAATGTAGGGGAAGGCACCCGAGCTAATCCTAACAGCAATTGGGTACAATAGGGGAGACCCTGTGGGCGGACTTAACAAGTATAGGCAAAAGAAAGGAGAACACGCGACTGCCTTCGCCAGTCGTTTGTGGGTACATTTTATGGGAGTCTATGGAGATTTAGACAGAGGTCAGTTATCTGAGGGTGACTCAGCTAAGTGGGCTAGGTCTTTAGTTTCACACACCACCGAAGAGAGTAGGAAGGCATGTGAGAACTTCAACCCTGCAGAGCCAAATCACAATGAGGAATGGGTTCTGAGGAAAATGTCCCGGGTGTGGGAAGTCCACAAACTAAACAAAAATAAAACAGAGAAAGGAGGGAAAAGGCTTCCTTTCTGAGCCTCCAACCAGGGTCCAGTGTGGAGGAATGAAGGAAGAGAAGGTAATCCTTACTAAAGGAACCCAGCTCCACCTCACACAGCCACAGGCAGAGATAGAGGGGTACAGCAGAGGAACACATGGCAGCCAACACGGTGCCACCACTGCAGGTGCCCAGGGCACTATGTGCGAGAATGTAGAGCCCCTGCACAGTCACACCTGCACCAGCAGGGATCACCCAACATGACAAGAACAAGGAGTAACAGAGGGAGGCACCAACTCCCATTAGAAGGTCCAGGCTCCAGTGCATGTCAGGGACACTAGGCAATCCCTACCCCTAAGTTACAAGACATCTGCATGACAATGTCAAGCCCCTACCTCCCCAATATGGGTCTGCAACACAAAGTGGGATAGTATAGGTAGACCACTAGCCAATAGCAAGGTAGGAGGCTACCCTGTAGAATTTCTTTGGGATACCGTTCCCGCACAACCCTAAATACCTCAAAATTTAATGATCTAACCTGGCGGACCACAGGGACTATTGTTTTAAGTGGATTTACTGGCCATACACAGGAGGGGTACATTACTGAACCTATAGAATTTAAACAAGGTGACATAACATGCCATCACCTTGTTATCTTAGTTAACCTACCCCCAGGCACAGAACATATCCTCAGAGTTGATTTTGTGACTAGGCATAACCTTGCCGGTGATCCAGTAAATTCCTGCATCTGGAAAATGCTCCCGATTAGCAAGATGCCAACGATTATCGACCTGGTCCCGTTTACCCCAAGGGTTCCATAACTCACCCTCGATTTTCCACAGACGATTAGCCAAGGCATTAGAAAAGTTTTCCCAGCTTGATGGCCTAATACAATATGTAGATGACCTACTCTTACAAACTGAAACTAAGGAGGAACACATCCCACTCTTAGATGAATCACTTAACCTCTTGCATGTTACAGGTTGTAAAATAAACCTGAAAAAGATGCAGATCCTACTGCATAGGGTCACATACTTGGGAACAATAGTAATCTATGGGAAAAGGGAGTTAGGCCAAAAGCAAATAGATTCCATAGCGTGACTCCCAATTCCCCGCGATGTTAGTGCACTTCAATCGTTCTTGGGTCTAGTGGAATACTGCAGGAACTACATCAAAAGGTTTGCCACCAAAGTGGCCCCATTCATAGAGTTGTTGAAAATGAACACTGCCTGGAATTGGACATCCCAACATACGATGGCAGTAACTGATTTAAAGCATGCCCTTGCAATAGCACCAGCCTTACTAGTTCCCAACTTACAATTTGCCCTAGAAGTTGCAGCCACAGAGAGTACAATAGCTGCCGTTCTGTCTACAGGAGTGACATGGTAGGCTAGACCCAGAGGCTTACGCCTTCAGAGTCCTACAGCCCATGGAACAAGGGTTTTCCACGTGTGAACAACAACTCCTTGCAATCTTTTGGGCTGTCCAGTACTTTGACTATATTGTTGGTTTACGTCCCCTGACTATCTTAACTGAGCACACCCCAATCCAGTTCCTCCTGGACGGCCAAATCAAAGACAGCTCAGTGAGCCAGACTTGAGTCGAGCAATGGATTCTGCTGCTTCAAGGTCAGGACATCATGGTAAAATGTACCAAGGTGCCCACCTTCCTACCTGATAACCTAAAGTTTGGGGGAGACCCACATGCCAAATAATAACAGCAAAACACCCCACTGGCCCTTTCATCCCAAAGCAACAGGACAGACAGTTAGGAACAAGACAGAAGATATATATATATAAACTACTCATTGAACTCACTTTAATATTACCCAGCCATCTAAGTGCCCAAGCTGCAGAACTAGCAGCTGTAGCCTATGTGGTCGGCCATCCCAATCTGTCCCCTCCTCCCGCGGACATATACTCTGATGGTATGTTTGTACACAACAGCCTCATGGAATTTTTATCATTACGGGAAGCTACAGGTTCTATCTCTGCCGATGGGAAACCTCTACCATCAGCCCCCTTAAGAAAATACATACTACAGGCTGCTGGTGAAAGCAAATACGGCATAATCAAAGTTAGGAGCCACCACAAAACATTCCCAGAAGGCAACCGCAAAGCGGATGAGTTAACTGAGAGAGGTGCTCATGTAGAAGAATTCTGGCAGTTATCCATTGTTGAGCAGGTAAATGCAATCATTGTGAGCCAAACGAACATGGAGGACCTTAGGCAAGAAAAATGCCATGATGATTTTTTGAAACAGATTTTGGGATGAGTTTATCCAGGTGCTTATGATAAATGGAAAAATTCCTTCCATGTACAGGACGGATTAGTTCTAAAAGCAGGACTTTATGTAGTTCCAATCCAAGACAGAAATCAAAACATATACCAACACCATGATAGGCTCAGACACCAGTGAATTAAAGCCACTACCGAACGATTGAAAGAACTGTGTTGGTGGTCCAAGTTACATAAGGATATATCATACTACGTGGAAAATTGTCTGGTGTGTGCCCAGAATAATTCAGACAGGTACACCCAAAAGAGAGAACTGAGGCAAATCTGTCCACTGGAAGGACCCTGAACAAATCTAAAAATTGATTATATAGATCCCCTTCCATGAATTAGGAATGGATTTACCTGTATTCTAGTAATCGTACATACATTCACAAAATGAGTCCAGGCATTTCCTGTTAGGACAATTACAGCCAAAACAATGCACAAATCCTAACACAACAGGTATTTATGAGATAGGGTTTACCCTACAGTATTGAGTCTGATCAGGGAATCATTTCACTGGCTGGGTCGTGCAGAATGACATGACAATGCTTGGTATCAAACAGAAATTCTGTATTACATACCACCTCCAATCTAGTGGGATCATGGAAAGGATGAATCACACCCTAAAAGGAATGATTAGGAAAAAGGTGCCGCAGAATAATAAAACCTGGGACACAGTACTTCCATTTGTCCTTATGATGATACACAATACTATCTCACAATCTGAGAT
>NW_025979069.1:0-6245 GCF_021869965.1 Rhincodon typus | reverse complement strand
TGAGAAGGAAACGAAACAGCCTTAAGTTATGATCCTTGTGCATAGCAATAATGTCTGATAGAAAAAACATTCAGAGTTTGAAGTCAGTTTTAGGAGCAAAGCGACTTTAATAATTATTATCTCAAATATGTCAAACTTTGATTGCTTTCACTGTTGCGTTCTGCTGGGTATAGTTGGAGAGAGTGGAATAGCACCAGATTCCAGGGGCATTGGGACCAGTTGGAATCAGGCTGCGTCTGTTTATAATGGACTGTTGTACCTCAGTAAAACAAAATACAAGAAATCTGAGCAGTAGAAGACCTTTGGCCTAATGAACGTGTTCCACCATTCAACAGAATCATTGCTGATCTAATGCAGCCTTAACTGCACATTCTTACCAATATCCCATAATACTTGACTCTATTGTCACTCAAAAAACTGTCTAATTCAGTCTTAAATACATTCAATGACCTCTTCCCCAATGTCTCTGTGGAAAAGAATTCCAAACACCAACAATTCTATCAAACAACACATTCCTTCTCATCTCTGCATTGGAAGGTGCTGCCATGGGATCATAGAATCCCTACACTGTGGAAGCGGATTATTTGGCCCATTGTGTTACACCTCCAAAAACCATCCCACCCAGACTCATCCCTCTACCCTATCCCCATAACCCTGCATTTCCCATGGCTGACCCACCCAGCCTGCACATCCCTGGACACTATGGGCAATTTACCTGGCCAATCCACCTAACCTGCACATCTTTGGACTGTGGAAGGAAAACATAGCACCTGAAGAAAACCCATTCAGACATGGGGAGAATGTGCAAACTCTACACAGACAGTCACCCAAGGGTGGAATCAAATCCAGGCCCCTGGCACTATGAGGCAGCAGTTCTAACCATTGAGCATTTGTGCCACCCTGTCAAAAGATGAAGTTTTGGAGATGAGTCGTACTGGACTTGTAATGTTTACTCTGTTTCTTTCTCCAAGGATAAATGAAAGAAGTGCTAGACCTGCTGAGTTTCTGCACCACTTTCTGATTTCCTTTTGTATTTCTAGCATCTGCAGTATTTTGCTTTTCTAGGAAGGCAAATTACACATTGACACATCTATTGCAAAATGTTTGAAATGCAGAAATAAGTAAGTTATGTTATAATTGCATGGAGCCTTGGTGAGATCATACCTGCAATACTGTGTGTAGCTTTTGTCTTGATATTTAAAGAAGGATGTATTTGTGAAGGAGGCCAGACAGCAAAGGCTCACTCGATCTAGACTTGGGGTGAAAGGGTTATCCTACAATGAGATGTAAATGATGCAAAATGTGAAAGCATTGTGAACAATGAGGAAAATGCTGAGTATAGAACCTCATGGGACATGGACAAGTTGGAAGAATGGGCAGACAAGTAGCAGATGAAATTTAATATAGAATGTGAAGTGATTTGTTTCGGTAGGAAGAACATGGACAGGCAATAACAAATAAATCTATGAATCTAAAATGGATTCAGGAGGAGAAAATTCTGAGTGAATGTTTGGAAAGGTTTTTAAAGGTGCAGGGCATGTTACGTCCATGAGGCCATAAGACGTAGAGCAGAAGTAGGGCATTTGTAATATTGTGTCTGCCATGCCATTCAATGAGATCACGGCTGATATGGTAATTCTCAACTCCACCTTTCTGCCTTTTGCACATAACGCTTGATTCCCTTGCTGATTAAAAATCTAATTCAGCTTTGAATATACTTAATTACCAAGCCTTGACAGCACTCTGTCATAACGAATTCCACAGATTCACTTCCCTCCGAGAAAAGAAAATTCTCCCCATCTCTGTTTTAAGCAGGTGATCCCTTACTCTGAAGAGGGAGCAACCTCTCTGCATCTACCCTGTCAAATCCTCTAAGAACATTATATTCTTCTATGTTCAATTAAGATCAAGCCCAAGTTACTGAAACACTCCTGATACAGAAATGCCTCAAATCACCTCCGTGCACTGAATCAACTGCACCGCTTCGAACGTCAGTGTATTTTTCCTTAGATAAGGTGACAGAACTGACCACGGGTATTCCAAGTGTGGCCTGATTAATGCCTTGTATAGATCTCCCTATTTTAATATATCGTTCCCTTTGAAATAAGGGCCAACATTCCATTTGTTTTCCCTACTACCTGCTGAAGTGAGATGCTAGCTTTTTCACATTCAGCACGAATATCCCCAAATCCCTCTGTGCTGCAACTTTCCATAGTCTTTCACGATTAAAATAATATTCAGCTTTTCTGTTCTTTCTGTGAAAGTGCATTACCTCACATTTTCTGCCAAGTTTGTGGCTACTTACTTAACCTGTCTATATCACCCTGCAGATTCTGTTTCATCCTCAAGACTTATCTTCCCACCCATTTTGTGTCATCTGCAAATTTGGTGACAATACATTAACTTCCATCATCTAAATTGTTTATATTGTAAATAATTGTGGCCCCAGCAATGATCCATTTGACACTTCACTCGTTACAGGCTGCTACACTGAAATACCCAATTTATCCCAAATTTCAGTCTTCTATTAGTTAGCTACTTTTCTATCCATGCTAATGTCTTACCCAGACACCACGGGCTCTTATCTTGCTCAGTAGTCTTATATATGGTGCCTTATTGTATGCCTTTTGGAAATCCAAATGCACTGCATTCACTGCCTACCCTTTGTCTACCCTACTCGTTACCTCCTTAAAGAATTGTAATAAATTTGTCAGGCATGATTTCCTCTTCATGAAGTCACACTGATACTGCTTAATGAATATGACGTATTTCTAAATGCTATGCAATTACGTCATTTATAATAGATGCCAGCATTTTCCCAAGAGCAGATGTTAAGCTAACTGGCCAATAGTCAGTTGCCTGTTTATTGTCTCCCTCCCTGTTTAGATAAAGATGTTATATTAACAGTTTTCAAATCCTCTGAGAATTTTCCAAAATCTAAGTATTCTTGGAAGGTTACAACCAGTTCATCCACTGTTCCTGTCACTACTTCGTCTAATATCTTCAGATGCAGCCCATCAGGTCCAGGGATTTTATCCCCATTAGTTTCCAGAATACTTTTTCTCCAGTGATAGTTCTTGTGTTTAATTCCTCTCCCCCTTTGCCTCTTTATCATTTAATATTTTTGCCATTGAGAGTACAGTTAATAAAACTGACAGCTTTATCAAGAGGGCCAAAGAGTATGAGAGCTAGGGTCTATGTGAAAGTTGTAAGGGACACTAGCTCAGCTTCAGTTGGAACACTGTATTCAGTTCTGGCATTGCACTTTAAGGAGGATGTGAAGAAATTGGAGAAACTGAACAAAGGATTAATGAGAATGATTTCAAGGGATGAGGAACTTCAGTAATATCAATGGATGGTAGAACTACGGCTGTTTTCCTGGGAAAGACTAAGCGACAATTTGACGTGTGTGTTTTAGATTTTGGGGCAGAAGATAAGGCAGGGTTATAGTTATGAGGAAAGAGCGATTACATTGGTTTTATTTTGCTTGGAGCACTGCAGGTTAAGATGGGACCCTTGACAGAGGTGTATTAAGATTTTCTCCATGAGTGGTGGGGGTCAATAACAAGGGGCATAGAATTATGGTAAGAGGTAGAAGGTCATGAGAAACATTGAGGAAAAGCTTTTACATCCAGAGGTTGGAACACACTGAACTGAACAGGGGGTTGAGTCAGAAAGTCTTGTAACATTTAAGTAATATTTAGCTATTCACTTATGCTGACATAACCTCCAAAGTTGAAAAATTAGATTTTTGTAGACCATCAGAATTCTGTTCCATTTCTTTTGAAAGGTCATCGACCTGCATAGTAAATGTTGTTTTTCTATCTCCATAGGTCCTGCTGAATCAGCAGAGAATATTCAATATTTTTGACATTGCTTTCAGATATCTAGCATCCACTGGATCGTTTTTACTTGTTTCAACCAACTGCCATCATCAGTATAGAGAATATTTTCTTAAGTCAAGCATTTGTGCCATGATAGAAAATGGAGCTTTCATTAATCTGTCTCCACGATTAATAAAATTTGATCCTTACTCACCTGCATGTGTTGTACAAAGGGAGGCTGAAAAGTCACTGGAGCCACAGGGGGCAGCAATAGAAAGGCAACACAAATAATTCGGGGAAGGAGCTTTTGGGTTAGTGTTGGAACTTGTACATATTCACGCTAATATGAAGTTAAAATCTCACGTATTGAATCAAGAGTCAACTCCACAAAATGGCTGGAATTGGATCTGAAGAGGGCAGAGTAAGTTATTGTGTTTTTCTTCTGGATCAAGTAAAAAAGTTTTGAGACCCTCCTCGGTCAATTGTAGCAATCATAATCATGCAGCCACTGTTTCAGTGAGGCTTGGCAGTGAAGACCCAGAAAGTAAACAACTTGGGAGGCCTTGTTTTTTTTTTAAGTTGGAGCAATAGAAGTAACCTGGATGGGCGTGACCAGCTGTCACAGACCAGGATTTCTAGTTTTTTTTTGTATAGTATTTGGGCTTAGCTTTAAGCAGTTGCTATTAGAGTCTCAACAAGGCAGAAGCTGCTGGAGTTTTGAAGAAGTAGAAGCTATCCTTTCCCTCTCTATTGCAACTAGCAGAATTGGTTTCTCTCTGCTGCTAGGTGATGTGGGACAAATCAATTTTTCTGAATTTGTCTTTTTGCCAATGGGTGTGTTTATGGAACAGGTAATTAGTATTAGTTACTTTGTTTTGTTGTACTTTAATGAAAATGTTTGAACAAATGGTGTTTTGCTCAACATTGAGGTATTTGACCAGTCAAATTGCATTTGGAACACAAAATGTTACATTTCTCTTTAAAATAAGATAAAGTTAGCATCTAAATTATCCTCTTAAGATATTTTGAGAGATGACTGGTCTGGTCTGGTCTATAACAGTGGAAAGGATATTGCGTCATTTGAGTGATTCCAGAACTAGAGGACTGGTTGAATTTCAATTAGAAGTTGTCAGGACCGAGATGAAAAATTTTTGTTTTCCTGAGAGTTGTGCAACTTTGGAAATCTTTGCCTCAGGAAACAATGGAGATAGGTTGGTGACAGCTGAATATTTTTAGGGTACAGTTGGACAGAATCCTGTTAGACAGACCAGTCGAAGTTTATCAAGGGAAGAGGAGAATGCAGAATTTGAAATTCAAGCAGATTAACCATGCTCTTACTGAATAATTAAGCAAAGTCCATTGACCGAATGGCCTCCCTTTGCTCTAATTTGCATGGTAGTAAGTTCAAATGCTAAGACCTCCCACTACTTGGATTATATGTTACACACTGATGCCAGATTTTGGATTTGTGGTCCACACTTCCTGAGAGCTGCCATGACGCTTCCAAAGAAATGAACTCACAGACTGCTACATGGGGTAGCACAGTGGTTAGCACTGATGCCTCATAGCACCAGGGAACTGGGTTTGATTTTTCCGTCAGGAGGCCATCTGTGTGGTATTTGTACATTTGCCCCGTATCTTCATTTGGTCCGGTTGCTCCAGTTTCATCTCATAGTCTAATGATGTGCAGGTTAGGTGATTGACCATGGTAAATGATCAGTCCAGTTGGGGTTTGGGTTTGGGTAAGATGCTCTTTTGAGGGTCGGTGTGGATTCGATGAGCTGAATGGCCTACTTCCACACTTGCGATTGTGTGATTCTATGATCCTTCCAAGGTTCTCAGAGCATTCAGTGATGGCTGCTGGGAGACAAAGAGTATCCCTTCTTACCATTTGGCTTGACACCTTTAATCTTTAGTCTGACTCAGAATAAAGAAACACTTCCACTGGGGTCACATTGGAACAGACCACAGTCTTCCTTAAGTTGGGGTTCTGGTGCCTGGTCCATACTGGCAGAGCCTTGCAGTGGAGGCCACAGCATGATTGTTTCATCATATTGGGATGCTGTGTCCTTTACAACTGAGGCCTGCAATGTGACAGTGACATGGATGAAGGTGAAATGAGAGCAATCTTCTCAGGAGGAAGAACATCCTGAAAATCAGGCCATTCACCCGGAGGTCCGAAAAAGACTGCATTGTTCTGACATGCTTTGCAGAGCCCGAGAGGCCAGAGACAGTGTCAGTGAGACCTGCTTTCAGGCTCAATGTGTAGGGTTTACATTTCATGCAATTGTTTCAGAATGTGTTGCTCATCTGGCAAACAGCCACTGCTTAGTGCAAAGGATAAATGGTGTTGAAATTGTATTTGACCTTGTTATTTTTGTAATCCATGATCTTTTATGTTGCTGAACAAATGCCTCATTA
>NW_025979068.1:0-6245 GCF_021869965.1 Rhincodon typus | reverse complement strand
CGTTGCCAGCGGAGGTGGTAGAGGCGGGCATGATAGCGTCATTTAAGATGTATCTAGACAGATACATGAATAGGCAGGGAGCAGAGGGATACAGACGCTTGGAAAATAGGTGACAGGTTTCGATAGAGGATCTGGATCGGCACAGGCTTGGAGGACGGAAGGGCCTGTTCCTGTGCTGTAATTTTCTTTGTTCTTTGTTTTTTTTGTCACAGGCCTCCAATCCAAAAAAACAACTCTCCACCACCACCCTCAGTCTCCTAAAGTAAAGCCAATTTTGTATCCAATTGCCTAGCTCTCGCTGGATCCCATGTGATCTAACTTTACTCATTAGTCTACCATATGGAACCTTATCAAATGTTTCACTAAAGTCTAAATAAACAACATCAACTGCTCTGCTGATCTTATTGATTACAACCCCCCCAAAAAAAAACTCAGTTTGTGAGAAATGATTTCCCTTGCACAAAATCATGCTAACTATCTCTAATCATTCCTTGCCTCTCCAAATGCATATAAATCCTATATTTCAGAATCACATCCAAAACTTCTACCACCACCAATGTTAGACTAACAGGTCTATAGTTCCAAGGCTTCTCCTTACAACCTTTCTTAAATAAAAGCACAACATTAGCCACATTCCAGTCCCCTGGCACCTTGCTCATGGTTATAAGTGGCAGAAATATTTCTGCAAGAGCCCCGCAATTTCCTCCCAAACTTCCCACAACATCCTGGGATATACTTGATCAAATACTGGAGATTTATCCACCCAAGACCTCCAGCACTTCCTCTTCTGAAATGTGAACTGTTTTCAAAGCATCAATATTTATTTCCCCAAGTTCTGTAGCCTCCTTCCACCTACCCCCACGGTAAAACCTGATGTGAAATATTCATTTAATATCTCTCCCATCTCCTGAGGTTCAACACAAAGACAACCTCGTTGATCTTTAAGGGGCCCCACTCTGTCTAGTTGCTCTTAATGTACTTCTAGAATCTCTGGATTATCTTTAACTTTATCTGCCAAGGCACTCTCAAATTCCCTCTGCCTTCTTGAGTTCCTTCTCAAGGATGTTCCTACACTCTACACTATTCGAGTGATTCATTTGATCCCAGTTGTCTATATCTAATATACGATTTTTAAAAATTCTTGACAGAACCTGTCTTTAGTCATTCATTGCTGAGTAATCTTGCCACCCTTACCTTTCACTCTAACAGTAACATAATGCCTCTGAAGTCTTGTTATCATACTTTTAAAAGCCTTCCATTTGTCAGTCATCCCTTTACTTGTGAACAATCTACTCCAAATCAACTTATGAAAGTTCTTGTCTCATACTATTAAAAATTTGCTTTATTCCAATCCAGAACTTAAAATTTTATTTTCCATAACTATTTTAAAACTAATAGAGTTATGATCACTAGTCCCAAAAGTGTTCCCCTACTAACACCATCACTTGCCCTGCCTTATTTCCCAAGAGAAACTCAAGTTTTGCTTCTTCTCCAATAAGAACATTTACGTATTGATAAAGAAAATTTTTTTCAACACATTTAATAAATTCCTCATCATCCAAACCTATGGCAGCCCCCAGTCAATGTTTGGAAAATTAAAATTACCTACTATTACAACCCTATTACACGCGCACACACACTTTCCCCCTGAGTATTTGTGGGTGGATCCTTTAGCACAATCTCATCGAGGTGACCATCCCTTTCTTATTCCTAATTTCAACCCATATATTTTCAAGGAACGATCCCTCAGAAATGTCTGATCTGCAGTAGTCATGTTTTCTTTAATCAAAAACATCCCTTTCTATCCTTCCTATAGCATCTAAAACCAAGAACATTAAACTGCTAGTCCTGTCCTTCTGAATGATTGATTGATTAATGGCTGTCACATGTATTGAGATACAGTGAAAAATGTTGTTTTGTATGCTGTACAGGTAGATCATACCATACAAAGTGCATCAAGGTAGCACAGTAGAGTGCAAAATAGTGTTACAGTTGCAGAGAGATAGAGATCAGAATTAACATTTGAGAGGTCCATTCAAAAGTCTGATGGCAGTGGTGAAGAAGCTGTTATTGAATCCGTTCATACATGTATTTAAACTTTTATATCTTCTGCCCAATGGAAGAGTGTGTAAGAGAGTACAAGAGAGGTTGGAATGGTCTTTGGTTATCTTGGTGGCCTTCCTGAGGCAGCAGGAAATATAGATGAAGTCAATGGATGGAAGGCTGGTTTGCATGAAGAACTGGACTGAGTTCACAACTCTCTGGTTTCTTATCGTCTTGGAAAGAGCAGTTGCCAGATCACGTTGTGATGCATCTAGATAGGATGCTTTCTATGGTTCACCTATAAAAATTGATCAGAGCCCTTGTGGGCATGCCAAATTTCCTTAACCTCCTGAGGAAGTAAATATGTTGTTTTGCTTTCTTGACCATCATATCAACGTGGGTGAACCAGGACAGATTATTGGTGATCATTGCTCCTGGGAACTTAGCACTCTTGACCATCTCCACCTCAGCACCAGTGATGCACACAGTGGTGTGCCCTCCACTCCCCTTCCTGGAGTCAATGACTAACTCCTTCATTTCGCTAATGTTGATGGACAAATTGTTGTCTTTACACCATGCCGCTAATCACTCAGTCTCTTTCTTGTGGTTGTTTGAGATCAGATGTACAACAGTGGTGCCGTTTTCAAACTTGTAAACGGAGTTAGGTCGGAATTTGGCCTCACAGTTGTTGTTTATAAGGAGTACAGTAGGAGCCGAATACACAGCCTTGTAGGGCACCAGTGTTGAGGATTATGGTGGAGGAGGTGCTGTCACCTATTCTTACTGAATACAGTATATGGTTCAGGAGGTTAAGGATCCAGGTTTTTTTTTGGGTAGGGGGTGCGGTAGTGTCAGCAGACCCAGGTCCCTTAGCGAGGTTTCTGTAATAGCTATGAAGTCCCAGTCCCACATTTGGATACATGCCTCGAGTTCAACAGCCCGACTCGTGAAGCCTCCTTGGTTTGAAATTAATGTAGTTTAATTCTTCAGAGTTACTTCATTTTCTGATTTGCTCTGTTCTGCCCTTTCTAATTAAATTTGCTCTTTTCTAATTCAGAACAATCTTTATCTGCCTTTGTACTTTCACTGCTGCTTAGGATGCCTACACCCCCCTGACCCCAAGTTTACAGGCTCCCGAAATAGAACTAGCAAATCTCCCGTCCAGGATATTGGTCCCTTTCCAGGTCAGGTGAAACCCATCCCTTTCGAACAGGATTTCTCACCACAGAAGAGATTTCACGACAGCATTGATTCAAACATGGATTCCAAAGTAGGAGACAGGGAGAAGCTGCCTCCACTCAGACGGATCAATTACAAACGGCACAGATTTAAAGTGGTTTGTAAAACAAGTAAAGGAACTTGCTAACATGGTGAGTGGTTCAAGTCTGGAACGCACTGTCTGGAAATGTGATGGAAGCAGGTTCAGTGAAGCATTCAAGAAGACATGAGATGATTATTTGAATAATGAGCAGGTTACAGGAAAAGAACAGGAGGACAGCACCAAGTCATGATGCTCATTCAGAGAATGAGTTCGACGGTGGCCATCTTGATACGTCAAATTTATTTACTGCCGTATAAGCCCAGTCTTGATATTACAACACATGCACTGAATATAATCTCTAGAGTTTCAATGAATGAAAGCTGATCTTGTTGAAACCCCCAAAATACTTATAGGGACATGAAGCGATGCAGGTAACACGTTTCTGTAGATTGTGGAGAACAGTTCAAAAATAAACAGGATGCCACTTAAGTCCAAGATGAGATTTTACTTAAACCTTTGGAAGTCACCACCAGAGGGCTGTGCAGGTTCAGTCTTTTGGTATAGTTAAGGTAGAGATTTAAGATGTCTGATTACCAGTGGCCTGTAGGGTTATGGGGAAGGGGTGAGTAAAAGGCATTGAGGTGTTCAATCAGCCATGATTCTACTGAATGGTAGGGTCTATGTCTGTTCCTATCTTCCACAGTTACGCCACCTCCATGAAGCAATGTCACTAACTGTAATAGCAATCTTGTTACGCAGATATCATGTCACACTCAACAACCACTATGAAGTCCACAGCATTAAGCTAAGGCAATAATACAACACTAGATGGGAAAAACATAAGAATGACTTAAAAAAAAAAAAATCTTCGGGTAGATACTTCTAAATACCAGGAAAACAAAAGAGGGGTAACGGTAAGAAATTGAGCACCTAGACAGAATTCAACCTCAAATGGCACTAAGGATTTCAAGCAAGTGAGGTCAATAAAGATCTAAACAATTACCTCTCCTGGTTGGACAGTAGTTACTAATGGTCATTGATTGTAGTGCAGAAGCTCCCCCATTGAGTGTTCTTCAGCCATTTTCATCACTGATCTACAGTGCAACTGTTTGCTGACAATTTCAGTGGGTTCACTCTACTCTCAACTTCTGAAGAGGAATCCAAAGCAGTGTTCAATGGAATCCAATCTGGGGCTGACAATTGGCAGTTAGCATCCTCAACATGCAAATGCCGCATTTGAGAAGTTACCCTATCTGGCAAGCTTGGGCAAAGTCACCATTGATTAAAACATAACTGGACTAGCCATGTTAAACCATGACTATACTGTGAGGCAGTATACCAGTGCATAGGCTAGCATTTACTGCCAATCCCTACTTGCCCTGGGAGGTGGTGATGAGCTGCATTCTTGAAACACTGAACTCCATGTGGCTTTGCTGCACCCACAGTGCAGTCCCCAGATTTGAATTCAACAGAGGTGAAAGAACAAGAAGGTCACCAGTCAGTATAATAAAGTAATGCGATGCTGGAGATCAGAAACCAGACCAGTTAGCTGTTTACTCCAGAGTGCCAGACTTGCTGAGTTTCTCTTGCAGTTTTGTTGTAGTTGCTTGACAGGATGTTTTGTGCTCTGGGAGGTGAATTTGCGGGTGTGGCATTTCTACACATCTAGTATCCATGTCTTTTGAGAGATTCAAGGTCATGGGTTTGAAAGATGCTGAAGTAGCCTTAGTGAGTTACTTCAGTGCATCTTATAGATGGTACGCACTACTGTCACCACACATGACTGGAGGTAGTAGTGAATGTTCGAAGTGGTGAATGGAATGCTGATCAAATAGGCTGCTGTGTCTTGAACAGTGTCAAGCTGTCAGTATTGTTGGAGTGGCACCCATCCAGGATAGTGAGGAGTATTCCATTACACTCCTGAATTGTAGATGGTCATGCCTCATTACAATTGGCACAGTTCCTGACTCTTCGAAGTTTCTCTACTAAAAATTCAATTAACCTAGGCAGGTTAAGGTGTAGAACAGTGCATCCCTGCAAATCAGGCTAAATTCATCTCCTCCACTGATGTCAAGGGCACACTTAAGCCAATCAGCAGAATGCACTAAAGCTATACTGACAACACCTCTATATTTCTCAAGGTAGCACCTTTATTTGCAGATTTCTCTCTCCAACTCCTATGGCACTGATTATCTTTACCATTTTTAGTAAACCACAGATAGTGGGTCTATCCCATAGAATTTTTCTTCCTTTTCATAATTATTTTCCTCTTTATTCCGAAATGTCCCTTGAATGTAAAAATTGCTGCATCTCTCTACTGATCTATTTTTTAACTTAATTTGCCAGAGCACTTCAGCAAGCTCTCAAATTGCTCTTACTTAAAGTCAAAGAACTGGCCTTGGACAGACTCCTCTCTCCCTCAAACAATAAGTAAAATTCAACCACATTATGATCACTGCTATCTAAAGCCACCTTTACTGAGGAATGAAACCTCTCCTATTTCATAATATTCTATCTAGTATAACCTGGTCAGCTCCAGAACACCCTATTCCAAGAAACATTCCCAAAAATATCCAATGAATTCCAATTCTAGGCTACCTTTGTTCAGATGATATTACAGAATGAATAGGGGCGTTCTGCTATAACGCATGTCCCGGCAACGTGTAATGACTAATGGGGGAACACTATTTCTAAAACGCAAACTTGTGTTGGCTATAACGAGATTCCATCAGTGACCTTATTTTTAGAAGGTATTGCAGGAAAAAAATTTGGATTTCAAGGTTCTCCTAGATAATGCACCAAACCATCCTCCTGTCATTGGTGAGCTTTCTGAAAACATCACAGTGCTATTTCTACCCCCAAACAGAAGCTCTCTCATTCAACCCGTGGGCCAGGGTGCAATAGCAGCTTTTAAAGCTTATTATTTAAAGGCACACATTTA
>NW_025979067.1:0-6246 GCF_021869965.1 Rhincodon typus | reverse complement strand
CAGGCCAAGCAGCATCAGAGGAACAGGAAAGCTGACGTTTTGGGTCTTCTGAAGAAATCTTCTGAAGAAGGGTCCCAACCCGAAACATCAGCTTTCCTGTTCCTCTGATGCTGCCTGGCCTGCTGTGTTCCTCCAGTTCCACACTTTGTCATCTCTGACTCCAGCATCTATAATTCTTGCTATCACAATTAAAAACAGGCGTGTTTTCACTAGTAACCCAATAAAACAACAAAAAAGTGATAGTTTTTTTTCCTGTATTTTGGTTAAGATTAAGAATTGTCAAAACAAAAAATGTAGATTGATGGCAGCTTTGAGGAAATTGTGATATTATAGTAGGGCCTACATGACATGTTCTGTTTCCTTCAGCTGTTTTTATTCATCTTACCAATGGGCCATTATTTAATGTTTTATCCATACCACTACAATTCTTCCCTGCATAATCTGATGCTGAAGCTTTTAATCATCCAATTGTATAGTTTCCTCTCATTAACTACCACATGGGCCATCAGTTAATCTATTCATTTATACTTTGTTATAGATATTATTTAATGAATTCATGGTGGAATCCTGTAGCGATATACTTTGTATTTCAAATGAACTGCTTCCCATTTGCAAAGATCATTTTACTATTTAACTTTGGCAATCTCCTTAAGCTTGTCTAAACTTTTTTTATCGCAATATTTGTGGTTTCTCGAGAACTGTGAGATGTCGGGCCTCAACTTTTATGAAGTGAAATTCTATTACATGTAAAGCACTTGTACTTGGCTGTGTTTGTCACTAACAAGACACAAAGGAACAATATATGAACAAGTTAGTACAATAGGTGAAATTCAGCATGGTTTGGTTAAGGTCACGTGATATATGAGCAAACAACCACAAACCAATGATTAAAATTCTTTCTATAAATTAAAGGAAAGCCTCTTTTCATGTTTATATTGCTCTGGAGCATTGCAACATAGAGAAGGGTTTTATAAAGGCTACAGAGTTCAATTCAAAGCAGACAAATAAAGAATTACCCCTGCTCATTATGTCGTTGATTTTAAAAGCTCTGATGAAGGTAGTCAGGAAAGTAGTTGCCTGCTCACAATCCTCAGCGAGTAGCTGAGTGCTCAAGAAGATTTAACATAAAAGAATGTTTGAAAGAAATCTTAAAATAAAAGAGTTATATTCAATATCAATATAATAAATGTATGTACTATAAATTAAAACAAAATATGGTGCAACTTTAAAATGTTTAGTTCACATAACATGCTTTAGGAGTGATTTAGAAACTGTTTGAATCTGCACTCATTTCACTGGCATACTTCAGAGGCATCAAGGTGGCCAGTAAGTGGTGCCAAAAGTGAATGTTTTGCAACAGGCATTTACAACTAAGAGATCTAATATTGTTTGAGAATCCCGTTGTACAGAATTCAAGAAATATGGTCAACATATGGCTTGAATAACAATCTTCAAAAGGGGCTGTTGAAGCCCGCCATCAAGATGACAGGCTTGTCGAAGTTACTCACCTGAAAAATCCTCCATGTTTCACTGCAATGCTGAACATTGTTAGAATTCATTTGATGTACTCCTCCTCTGCCATTTGTTGACCGCAGTAATTGGGCCCCTCCCTCCACATTGCCTCCCAACTTCCTCAATTGCTTTCACACTCTGCCTGTTTCCCCAGTGCCAGTTACCTCTGATATTTGTCTAATCTCCTGCCCCTGACTCCAGATGACCCACTCTCCCTCCCAATCAGCACCTTAGGGGCTAAGACTAATGATCCAGCTGCTGTAAATACCAACCTGATGTACCGACAAGATGACCAGGCATAACCGATGCTGCTGTGTGTCCACAGCTTGCTTGTCTAAGTTGATAAGCCTCAAACCTGCTGGTTATGATGCAGGTATAATTATCTGTGCCAGTTCATTTTGGCCTGTTGGCACAAACTACTTTCTAGATTAATGTTTCCCTTGATCAGGGATTGTTATCCTTACTGGATAGGCCTATGTCTGTCTCCAAGGTTTCCCCTCAGTCAACCTGCAGGCTCTGTAGCATCATATCCTCAAAGTACTTCCTCGCAGTGATGCAACATGTATTCTTAAATGTAGAGTTCTGTCTAAAAGGTATGTTATTTGCACAAAATAAAGAAGAGAAAACAAAATAAAGAGAATGCTTCAGGGAAACAAAAATGATGGTAAAGTAAGGATATTCTTCATTTTACCCTGTTACCTTTCATCATATCTATAACTTATCTTGCTTGGGATATTATTAAAATGGAAGAATAAAAGGGAGACAAACTTCAAAGTGTGTTAAATTACAAATTCTCATACCCTGCACTAAGGTAAGATTTTTCAGGGTAATTGAATGTTCCCAGTCTTTCAGTTTTAGGTCTTCTGTGACATTGCTGAGTATGGCGACCTCATCCTTCAGTTGTTTCTCCATATTTTGCTGAACGACTTTCAAGATTTTTGCATCTTCTGACACATTAGCTACTTGTATTTGAAGCTGTAGTAGACTTGCATGGTGGATGCTTATATCCTCTGTGAAGGTGCCATTGACTGCATTTAGTGTCCAACGTGCCTCCTTTATCTGTCTACTAAGATTTCCTACATTTGATGTTATTTGTTTCAAGTTTACTTGTTGGTGTCGCAGTTTACTCTGTGCACTGTTTATATTTATAGACAAATTGTATATCTCTTGTCTGTTTGTTGAACTGAACTGTTGTAAATCATCTTCTAAATCATTCATAGATGCATTAATGTCATCCATGCGTGTCTCAAAACTCTGCAACTTGTTTTCCAGTTTCTGAACAGACTGACTCAGTTGAAGGAATAGGATTGTATGATTCTGGAAAAGCTCATGCAGTTTGAAAATATTATCCATGACGTCTTCTTTGGGTGCCTTCTGCTCCATTGTTTGACGCATGTCTTTGAAGCCTTCACCTAAGTTTGTAACATTGTCTGTTAATATTTTCCAATCAGAAGGTGGAGGTTGATATCTGGGAACTGAAATATATCAAAAGAAGCGTCACTTGTAAACATCCTGCTGTCATTTGATCTTACATCTTTTGGATAAGGGTTTCTTTAAACACTCAATAAAAGTGAACAATTAGCAATTCTTTGTACATCAATTCATTTACTCAAGTCAGAATCAAACTATGTATTTTTATACAAAATGGTTTAAAAAAATACGTTGCTCTCTGCAAAAGATTCACAAAATTTACTGTACAAATAATTGAGAACTAGATAATGGGTGGACATATTCTGTTTGGATGGGCTTTAAAAAATATTTTTGACATATTGGATGAAACATAGAGTTAAGTCACCACAGTCCTATCAGATCAAAGGGCTGCTCTGTCTTTAGAGAGAGATGACTGGTGGTGGCAGCTTAATTGAGAGTCTAAGGAGTGTCCTTCGTGGTAATATTAGTTAGTACAGGAATTGAACCTATGCTGTTGGTATTATCCTGCATTGCAAACCAGCCATCTAAACTATGATCACTGGAAATGGTACATATGCTTGACCAAGTACGGGTGTATTAGAATTTATTTGCTTCTCGTTAGAAACAGGTAATTATAACTTTTTCTACAAACATTTGTTCTGATCAATGTAATGGAAAACATTTTGATTTTGTGAAGCTCTTTACCATGTTTTACATGCTTCCTCTCTTAAGGGAGTGATTTGTACTGGGATAGAGTGTCATTAGTCCCTTCTGGTGCCTCACCTAGTGGCTGTATTCGCAGAAGAACTTAATAATCAGCACCACTGAACATTATCTGTCCAGTTCTTTCTCATTTCAGTTCTTGTGAATCCTTTCATATTACCAGGAAAAGACAATTTTATCTTCCAGTAGCCCCAGTGCTCTGTTGGCTGAGTTCATCGAACTGAACATAAAATCATCTTGAGAATTTCTTTAATTTTGAGGCTAAGCATCTCTTCATAATGAATCACTAGAAAAGCCTCATTACGAGAATTCTTTTCCTAATTTAAAACAATTCAATTATGTCAAACAAATTGAAGCATACAAATAGAGGATGTTCAACGCATCAGGCAGAATCTTAAATGTCACACAAAGACATAGGGCCAGTAGCAGGTTGGAAACTCAGTTGCAATTGAAATGGGTTTGTCTGTCTCTTTAACTCAGCCATAGTATTGACATTCTACCCTCACATTTCATGATTTATCACAGTAGAAGGATGTGATGACGAATTCTATGTGTCAGAGGAAGGGTTTCTATTTGAAGGGACCCAGGTGGGAATCCTAATAAGTGCTGCATACATTGATTATTGATATTTCACTATGTGCAATGCTAGAGCCATTCCCTAACTGGTATCTAATATAATTCCTGCAGACTTATGATGTTCTTATATATTTCAGCTTAAAGAAAAGCATGCTGTGTGCCTTCTGACACTTTCACACTTCCTTCCTCACTATTGACCTACGCTATCCATTTTGTATCATCTGCAAACTTTGTTCCTATACATCTAAGTCTAAATCATTGGTATACACCACAAAAGGCAAGGGGCTCAGTACTGAACCCTACTCTGGGAACAACTATCCAGACATAAATACATTTTGTTTCCTCTCCCTAAGCTAATTCTGGATCCAACATACCATAATCCCTTGGATGCCACTTTTTTTCATAAATGAGACTTTAACAAAAACCCAACTAAAATTCATTAAGACTATATAGAGCACGTTTCCCTCATCCATCCTCCCCATTAACCGTTCAAAAAGTTCAAACTGGTTAGTTAGATATAACGGGCAAACTGTTCTAGGAGCCACCTGAACTATGGCAAGAATTGTGCAAGAAGTCTGATGAGGCCCATCTTGACAGTGAGAGCATCTCGCTCCATTTGATATGCTTTTGCTGAGTCGCATGGTGAGTTTCTCTGTAGGTCATGGTAAGTTGCCAATTAAGAGGGATTAAAGCTTGTTAAAAGTCTTGCTAATGGCCCAACTCACCACAGTAATATTCATCTTCCTAACTTACCAAACACATCAAACAAGCTAGATGTCAAGAAAACGCAGCTAAGAAATAATCACAGTGAATGATATCAGCTTGCTGCATGCTCCATGCTCGGCTTGGTGACAGTGGGTGAGGGAAGATGTTGCAGGTAATAGTGAGACTGGTAGAGCATGAGCCTTTGTGGGAGGTGGGTATAGTAGCAGAAATAGAGTGAACGTCAAGTACCGGGGGAGAAGCTGGCAGCACTTACATTGGTGAAGTGGAGAAGGTAATTAATCCTCTTTCTATAGTGCTGGGTATTCCTTCAGATGGCTGAGGCTACTCTAAACTGGGTGGTAGCTTTGGACTAAGCTGATATGACCTGGTGTCGTGATCTGCTCCTGGGGGATGTGGAATTTCTGCCTCTACACTACCCCAACCGGTAGGACCTCCAGATCCCTGTTTACAAAGAACAGTGTTGATTTCCCCCATCTAGTAACATCTGGGATAATGTCAGGAACCATGCAGGGTAGCTTCAGACTAACAGTAATTGTCCAGATGTGACAATGTACTTTTAAAGATGGCACGAGCATAAGGGATACTGGTTAATTTGGGCTGTGATGAGTTGTTCCAGGAAGGGCACATGGTAAGATGGGGCTGGAATCAGATGTGAGGGCACCATAGGCATAGAGTAAGTAGTTCATGAGGTAAGTTTCGATGAGAAAGTTTGTGAGGGCCTCATGGCAAAACACCATTCAAATAAACTAAATTCAGCTTGCACTTAGCCAAAAAAGGTGAAATTCACCCCAAGACCTTCATTAACATTTTGCTTTGGCTAAAGACAATTAAGGTTGTAAATAGAATGAATCAAACAAAAACACCAATTTCTGTTTTTGCTTGTTTCAGATCTCCAGCATACACAGTTCTTGTTTTATTCTAAACAAACTGAATGATAGGTATGAAATTGAGACAAGACAGGAACAAGGAATAATTTTGAATAATAAAGAATAATAAGCTAGATCCAAAATGAACAGCCACCAGCAAATAATTACCCTTCAGTTGCTTCCATAATGTTTACTAGCCAGATAGAACTTCTTTGGACAAAACAGCAGAATTACCTTGGTAAACAAATATCACTTTCATTTTCTGATGTTAGTAATGATTTGGGCATATATATGTAAGGAGATACTCAAGGTTATGGTTGGTGGCAAACTGGGAGATGTGACAAAAAACCAAGAACAAGCCAAAGACCACAGGGATAGTAGGAACTGCAGATGCTGGAGAATCCGAGACAACAAGGTGCAGGGCTGGATGAAC
>NW_025979066.1:0-6246 GCF_021869965.1 Rhincodon typus | reverse complement strand
CTGCTCCTATGATGCTGCTTGGCCTGCTGTGTTCATCCAGCCCTGCACCTTGTTGTCTTGGCTTGTAATGCAGACTGGCACCAACAGTGTGGGTTCAATGCCTTTACCAGCTGAGGTTGCCATGAAGGCCCTGCCTTCTCAACCTCATTCCCTCACGTAAGGTATGGTGACCCTCAAGTTAACTCACCACCATTTGTCTCTTTCTAATGAGAAAGTATCCCTCCGGGCTGCTGGGACTATGACCACTTTACCCTACAGTCAAGACTTGTTTTTCACATGACTGGAGATCACAGTTTGATGGAGATCATGCTATTGCTCACTAATTCAAGGAACAAGAATTTTTAAGTTTTTGTGGTATGGGGATTAGAAATATGTGCAGAGTTGCTGGTATGTACTGCTTTAATTATAGTTCAATGAGATACATATTAAAATTATTGCACAAGTGAATATAATGCTTGTAATAACAATGCAGAAACCAAAATGGATACACATGTATGAATTAATAATGACCCATCTGCAGAATAAGGAGAGTCCAATAGATGTGACCAAAGGTCACACATATCTATATGAAAGCAAGTTGCCATAATGCTGTATGAGTTGATGAAATGGAAGTGGAGCTATTGAACAATAGTTACTTTGAGATATTTCAATGCCACGTCACAACACTAACAGATTTGGCAGGGATGAGAAGCACCTTCCTATTTCACTGGCTGAACCAGTATTTTTATGATTTGGCATGTTTGATCTTTGGAGGTTATAAGATTCTGCTATGTGTGCTATTAAAGAAATGAACTTAATACCTAAGTACTTGCATCTTTAGAAAACATAATCAGAAGTCCTCAACGTGAGCTAAGGACAAGCAGAACAATTCCTACCAAGCCACAGGATTGCAATTAAAAAGCACTCACCTACATTTTCATTATTGCTGCTGATGCCTTGAGATACAATTTACCAGAAAACTGATCTTCAGGAACATTAAAGGCAAGGATCATTCTGTGTTCATTGTAGAACATGTCAGTGTTCAATGCATCACTTTTATTGTCCATAAGCAGTTTAAAGTATTCATTAAAATGAGCATATTTGATGGTAGAACTATTAAATATGAGAATAGTTTCACCACTGTTGGCTGTCACAAAATATAGGCTCATATTTATGATGTTTTTTCTTGCATTGCTACTTGTTTACTCAGATTATGGGAGACTGATGTTGGGTTGTTGACCAAGTGGGGAGAATTTTATCAGATCCTCTACCTACAAAGCTTTCTAGAAATGTTTTTGTTCCTTGTGGACACCCACTTGATGCATATCATCCAATATCCCCATTGCTCCTCCCTTTCATTTCTTGGAGCATCTTCTTGGATCCCTATTATACTCCACTTTCACTATATGCTTATTCACAGGTAAAAGCTTCACGGTTCAGAGAAATCCCTCTATTTTCTTCAGGATGTCTCGAATGTTGAGGTATTCTCCTCCCCAGGAATGGCAAGAGAAGATCATTCTGCTTGACCAAGGTGGTCTGCATAGAGATGAAAGCAGGTGCACAGTCATAGGGGACAGCCATGAAATTGGTTGCAATGCCACAAAAGAATGAACAACGATTAGCCAGAATAAGTATCAGTGTGATGCTGCACCAAAAGGCCCTTTCATAATGGTATCAAGCAAAGGGTTTTGCAATGGGGCAAGAGACCAAGTTGGAAACCATTTACTCATCATTAGTACCGCATGACAAAAGAGACCAGAGCAAGTGAGAACTGTACACGATAAGGTGATGGGGTTCCAGCTAGAATGTGTGGCTAGTGTGTGGCATGGGACTGCATGGGAACTGCGGAGTTGGATGTCTTTTGATGCATCACCATGTCTACACTTTGTCATGCAGGGATAAGGAGATGTAGAATGGTCAGGTCAGGAGGAGGAAAGTCCAAACAAAAAGTTATTGTTGTGCAGGGGCTTTAGGCTCCTGGAGCAACCTTGCAGTGATGTCACAGAGCTGGTCTTCACAGAGAAAACCACATGAAGAGTTAGGCAGAAGCCTGAAGTGAATGTTAGAAACACGTGCAAGTAGCATGTGGGTTAGACCAACCAGCATTATATGATAGAATTCATGGAACAGTTTTCAATTAATGTAAAAGCAAGGTTGGAGCCTGATGCAACTCTGATTTCCATACATTGTAGCATCTAGTCTTTATATGCAATAAACAGTGTTAATGTTATAGACAATGTCCCAGGCATCACTTTCACCATCCCTGCATAGATCCTGCCCTATTGACAAGACAAATCAAGCAGAGGTGGCAACATGGTGGGAGGGCATTGCCTTATAATATCCACAAGGTTGACACCATGAAGCCTCTTAACGTCAGGTCAAACACAGTCAAGGAAACATTTTGCTGATTCCACCTACTGACCCCCAGTCTGGCTAATGAATTGGTGCTCCTTCATGTTGAACACCATTTGGAAGAAAGTGGCAAAGACACAAGAATGCATCCTGGGTGGAGTTTTCAATGTCCATCACCAAGGGTGGCTCAGTAGCACCACTACCTAACAAACTGACCAAGTCCTAAAGGATATATCTGCTAGCCTGGGTCTACAGCAAGTGGCGAAGGACCAACAAGAGGATAATATCTACTTGATCTTGTCCTCACCAATCTACCTATTGTAGGTGTATCTTCCCATGACAGTATTGATCTGACAAAGTCATTGTGAAGATGAAGTCTTGTCTTCACATGGAGGATACCCTCCCTTGTGATGTGTAGCACTATCACTGTACTAAACAGTACAGACTTCAAACAGATCTAGCAACTCAAATCTAGCATCCATGAGATGCTAAACAACCTGACCTGAAGTGCATCACCTTTAAACTATGAGGAAACAAGAGGCACAAGTTTCCCATGTGCTGCTGAGTTAATCTTGAAGGCATAACGTAAATTGGTGTTGTTCCTTTTTAATGTATGGAATCTTCTGAGTTTAGTTGATCCCTTCATGCTGTCTAAAATAGCAATGAGAGATTTAAATTGAAGAAAGTAAGAAGGCCCAGCTCATCTTCTGCCCATCAGGCACTTAAGAAGACAACCGTGGGACTTCCTCCTAACTGAGAATCCTGGGATACGGTATTCTGCCCGCCTTGAGCTGCAGACGAAGGCAACACCAAGGAACAGGCTGTGGCTGGTGGTAAACATCCAGGACTCCCAGGATCAGGGAGAGGCCTATGGAAAAGGTAAGATTTTTCTTTGGGAGAGATTCTCATGAGCTGTATTTTGCAAAAGAGAGGAGGAGCCGAGGGGATCAGAAGCAAGGGCAGGGAATGTGGCTGTTAGTGACACTCCCCTTTTCCACATCTATGCCTTCAGTCATGTTATGAATTAGCACAAAACAATGTCTCCACCATTCCACACAGAATGCCTCCACAGGGCTTGCTGCCTGCAAAGTTTAACCCACATATAAGTAGGTCCAGCTGGAGCTAAGAAAATCGCAACCAAGATGGAAAGAAACCTTCAGGTGGTCATTAATTGATCACTTAGAAGGGTCTCAAGTGGAGATGGGTTGGGAAGTTCAAACATGGGCCTTCCCACCAAGAACTTACTACTGGTAGAGGCAGGAAGGTGGTGCCAGTCCTGAAGTTAACCCATTTAATTGTCAAGCCCTTTCACCTCCTCCTTCAGCTCTTATGGCACTGAAACATTCTGCCCAATGAGTAGTCATGGCATGCACATACACAGTAAATAGGTTCACACACTGCTCAGTCAACCTGATGTCAGAAACCAAGATTTTGACTTCTGCCTAATTAGGTCCAACTGCTCGCCTAGATTCCTGCTCTTATGGGCTTAATTAATTAGCACCTTCTATGTCGGTGTTGTAAAATAGGCTTTCTCATTTTCTGGGAGCATTGGGTTAAAGTTAAACGTGATGAATTCCATCACTGAGGAACTGGTCATATATAATTCACCAGATTAGCAGGTCGGACATCAACAATGCCCCAGTCACAGGTGAGAGTGTATTTATATTTATAAATGTTTATCTATGAGGAAGCCTGCACACGCTGCAACAAAGCATAAAATGCTTATCAGGCTAGACTAGCACATACGCGATTCACAATCCAAATTTTACATCGCTGCCATGACAGCAGAAACTGGACATTTAGAAAATCGCCAGTGATTTCTTGAAATGCCAAACCAATTACCCAGTTCATGATTTAAAAGTCAAAGAGCTCCTACACAATTGAAAAATCCACTGTCTGCCATCATGTATGATGGGTGCTTGCTGCATGTCATGTGAGTTCTTCAAGTGAAAACCAAGTCAATTATAATAGACTGCGAGGAAAGTGAAGAGGAAAGTAAGACTGGCATATAGAGTACAACAATATTCTGGCAATCATGGTGGATGTTGAAACAATCAATTACTTCAAAAGTAAATTAGGGTTAGGTTTAGGGTTAGGATGGACACTTGATGGAAATAGACCTTTAGGGCTACAAGGTGGGACCTGAATTGCTCCAAGATGAACCTGCATGGACTTAATGGACTGAATGGCCTCCTTCTGCATTAAATGACTATGATTCAAGGCAGAATTTTGTCCCCTTGCTGGTTTAAGGTTTAGTGAAAGTGGCATTTACAGATAGGAGGAATCAGGCACAGATGGCAATGCCTCTGCCTTTCAGCCACAACTCAATTGAGTTTGTGGGTGAAAAGCCAGAAGATGACTTCCCACTCATTGAGCCCTTTAGTGAAAAATTCATTCTTATTCTGCATGTGCTGCAAATAACCAAGCAGTGCATTGGGGATTGCAGAATCCTCCTTCAAAAACACTCAGTGCCTTAACCACAGTTCAGTGCTGGGAGCAGGGCCTGTTATGAACCATAATCCTGTCCTTGCTTCCCGCAGCGCCCCATCCACCCACAATCACTCACCTCTGGCCTGGTATCCAATGACAATCCTCGGCCTTGGGTGAGTGTTTGATCAGCAGCAGCTCCAGTTTTTCATGAAAATGTCTGCAACACAAATCTTACAAATTAAATTTCTTCGTTAAATATCGGGAACAATTTTCTAATCCTTCCAAAATGATGAAATACTGTGGGTAATAAATTTCTTAATCTTATTCTAATAGATTTTACCACTGTGTTATAGAACTCCTTTTGTCAAGGGCACCTGCAAGGCTTTGAAACATACTGGGGATATGAAGTGTAGTCTGGATGACAGTCTCCAAACCATTGTTGTCCTTTTGAAACCAGAGGGACTGTTCAGGATTGCCACAGGTCTCACAATTCCCTTTAACAGTTTGATGTATGGTTTCAATTTACTAAAGCTTACAGCTGAGAGAGAGTACCAACCATACAGCTTATAGGTTCTGATGTGTGCTCCAATTGAAATGGTGAGTTTGCGAGAATTGAGAAGTAAGCCTTCCATGAGGTATATGGTGGTGCAACTTCTCTTGATTTGTTTGATTCTTTGCCGTAAAATGTTCACCTGGACAGTCCAATACAATGAAAACCCCCTGATTTAAATTGATTTGGACTCTGAAAGAAAAACATTTCTTCAGTTTGAACTGCTGGCTTCTTGTTCCGAATAAAAATATTTTCAAATTAGTTTATGTATTTGTTCACTTAGGTTTTGTCTTGAAAATGTCTAATAAAACAGCTTGGTGCTTACCAAGATCTGAGCACCCCCTCTTAGGAAGAATTATTGGCCTTGGAGGAAATACAATGCAGGTTTACAAGAATGATACCTGGACTTCAGGGCTTAAGTTATAAAGGGAGACTATACAATTTAGATAACAAGGTGTAGAACTGGATGAACACAGCAGGCCAAGCAGCACCAGAGGAGCAGGAAAGCTGAAGTTTCGGGTCTGGATCCTTCTTCAGAAAAATAAATTAGGTCTGTTTTCTCTAGAATTTTGAATGTTAAGGGGTGACCTGATCAAAGTCTTCAAGACATTTACAGGAAAAGACATAAAAGATAAATTAGTTCCATTGTTGGGAATTCTAAAACCAGGGGATATAGTCTCAAAATCAAGGCCAGACTGTTCAGGAGAGGTATTAGGAAGCAATTCTATACAGGAAGAATAGTAGAAGTTTGGAATTCTCTTCTATAAATGGTAGTTGATGCTGGAGCAGTTAGTAATTTTAAATCGAGGACAGTTTTTTTTGTTATGTAAAGGTATTAAGGGATCTCAGCCAATGGCAGGTATATGGAGGTATGTACAGATCAGCCATGATCTGATTGAGAGATAGTAGGAACTGCAGATGCTGGAGAATCTGAG
>NW_025979065.1:0-6247 GCF_021869965.1 Rhincodon typus | reverse complement strand
GAATAAAGAAAAAACAACGTCACTGAGTGGGTGTCCACAATGACCAGGAACATTGATCCCATGAAAGGACTGGGATAGTCGACATGTGACCAAGTCCAGGGTTTACCCGGCCATTCCCGTGAATGTAGGACGCTGCCTGTGGCAATTTTTGTCCTTGTTGGCACTCAGGGCACTGCCCCACCAATGTCAGTATCCAGCCTGGCCACCAGGCATAGCTTCTTCTCAGCATCTTCATCTTGGAAACCCCCGGATGACCCTGGTGGAGTTCAGCCTGTATCTGGCAGTGACCTTTACTCAGGACAATCACCCGTGCTCCCTACAGTGATATGCTGTCCTCTATGGTGACCTGGCAAGACCAGATCCAGAAAGGTTTCAATCCTGATTGCAATGGCCCTTCTGTTTCCCCCATTATCACCAGCTGTTTCAGTTTCACAAGGACAGGATATTTTTGTCTCCACAGTCAGATATTGTCAGCAGTGACTGAATGGATGTCCAGAAAGTTCAAAACCAAAATGGACTCTTCCAGGGGGAGTATCTGCTGGTGGGAGGTGGCTCAAGGCACTGCATTAGCCACTTGGCTTCCTGGACGGTGTTCGAACTTATACTTGTACACTCAGACTATGGGCCCAATGCTGAATCCTACTGGAAGCTATGGGCAGCACTGCCTTGTCTTCCTTTAGTAGCTCTAACAAGGGTTTGTGATCTGTTACTATGTCAAATTCTCATCCATAAAGGTACTGGTGGAACTTCCTCACACCAAAGACAACTGCTAAACCTTCCTTCTCTATCTGGGTATACTTGCGTTTGACATCAGCCAGGGTCTGCAAAGCATACGCTATCGGGTGTTCCTGTCCATCAGCCACCGGTGAGCTAATGCTACCCTGATACCATACAGGGAGATATCTCATGTCAGCACCAGGTCTCCCTTGGGGAGATAATTAGTTGGGGTCACACCTTAGTTGATGGGCCATTAGGCGTCACAATTGTTATGACCAGTGCTACCCATTCTGCAAACTGCATGGGTTTGATGATTCCTGATTTCTGTCTCTACTTTTGCCCACAAGGCAAATGGCACTGGGCAGGCCTGGCAAAATCACTGAAGCCTGGTCAACATGGCTTTGGCTGCTTTGACAGTCCCTAGACCGTCCTGAAAAACTCCTAGGTATTTCACTAGGAGTTGACAGAGAGCCATTTTCCAATCGAAAAATGTAGAGCCAATCTCAGTGAATCTTTCTCCACCAATTTTGCCCCAATAGGCATGGACCTGAGCCTTTTACTACCATCAGTGGGAACTGTGACAACTGCTTCTCATGAGACACTAGAATAGAAGTCGTACCCTTAATCTGCAACAGTTCCCCAGTGTATGTTCAGTCTGGCTGAGGTGTTGCACAAGCTTAAAGGTTAGAATCCCAAGCAAATCTTGTTAAAGACAGATTCTGCAACCACAGATACAGCTGCACTGTTATAGACCTCCATGGGAACTGGGTGACCATTTAACCAAATATTAATTTTAATTGGCTCCAATTTGGGTGTCACTAAGCAATTTAATCATTACAACCCACATGTAGAGGAACTTTCCAGAGTGTGCACTCTCCTGGGTACCGGCCTCCAAGTTTTCCTACTCAATTCAGACCTTGTAGGACTTCTTTGCTATCTCGAGGCCACATACCAGCAGCAACTACAATGGCTTGCTGGCACAGATCCTGAAGAACTGTTTAGCCACTTGGCCGAGGCTTGGCTTTGTTCTGGGATTCTGCCCAGGGTCCCTCTGCTCAGGACATGCCCTGCGATTGCCTACACACAAGTGGTGCTCTCCAATCTCAATTGGACAGGTAAGGCTGTCCACTCCCATTGGGGTGCCCTGTAGCTCATATGCTCCACTTGCTGCATTTTCTAATGACAGGGCCAGCTACAGTGTCTATTTGAAGTTCAGTTGGTCCTCAGTTAGCTGGTGTTTCTGCATGGTCACATCATTGATCCCACATACCAAACAGTCTCAGCATCTCATTCAGGGTTAACCCAAAATCACATGCCTCTGCAGTCACCATAACCTCAAAGATCCCAATATGAACTGCCCTGGTTCTTTAACAGCCAAATAAAACCTGCAGCATCCAAGGACTGAAAGAGGTTTGGCATCATAATATTCCTTAACCAGCTCTGTCAACTCTTGGAAGGTTTTAAGTGTCTGGTGAGTCTGGTATGTTGGTCCCACACAGTCAGAAGGATTACTCATTGCTTTTTGTCTGCCCCAATGTCATTTGCCTGGAAAAAATATCACATTTTTCCCCACAAAATGGGCCCAGTCTTTGAACACAGGATCAAATGAGTTAAATAAAAACCAAAAGAACTGCAGATGCTGTAAATCAGGAACAAAAACAGAAGTTGCTGGCAAAGCTCAGCAGGCCTGGCAGCATCTGTAAAGAAAAAATCCAAGTTAATGTTTCAGGTCTGGTGACCCTTCCTCAGATCAAATGAGTCAAGCTTCCCAAACAAAGGCATGATGCCAGAAATGCTTACCTAAACTTCAAGATGACAATTGCAAGCAAATGTTCTTCAGGCATGTCCTGTTTCCTCCCATTGCCACTGAAATAACAACTGCACACAAGCTGGGTCCCATCACCAAGTCACTCTTTATTTACCATTGCACAGTACACTGACTGCAATCAGCTAGCTCAGAGTCAGTCCTCAACTGAGGAGATTGTAATCTCCTGGTTATATTAGTCAGCCAAGGCTTTCCTGATTGGCCCAGGTTAACAGCCCAATCAAGAATCTCATAGTCAATGAGGACCACCTGGTTCCAATCACTACAGAAACAATAATGCAAAATGGTAACATTTTGGGAAAATTCTGTGAAGGAAACATTGGAAAGAATTGTACAAGAGTGGAGAGGACCCATTCTCTCCCGTTCACACCTTCATTTACTCTCATTTTATATTCTCTCTTTCTCTTTTGCTAATGCTAATGACTCTATACCATCTGTCCCCTTGCTTCACCTCCACTTCTGTCAAAAGTGTAAAGAAACCCCTTTCCAACACCTTTCCATTCTGAAAAAGAGTCATACTGGACTCAAAAAGTTAAATTTGTTTCTCTCTCCACAGATGCTGCCAGATCTGCTGAGTTTCTATCCATATCAATACATTAGCCCAATTCCACATGCTTTATTTTTGCACCCTAATCTCTTACATGGGACTTTATCAAAAGCCAGCTGGAAGTCTAAGTAAAACCACATCCACTGGCATTCCTTCACTAACTCTACCAGTTACATCCTCAAAAAATTCCAGTAGATTTGTCCAGCATGACTTTCCTTTGGTATATCCGTGCTGACTATGTCTGGTCCTGTTGTTGTTTTCCAAGTGCTTTGCTATGAAATCTTTTACAGTGGACTGTAACATTTTCCCCACTACTGATATCAGGCTGACCAGTCTGTAATTCCTTGTTTTCTCTACAATTCCTTTTTTTAAATAATGGGATTGTGTTAAATACCCTCCAATCCATAGGAACTGTTCCATTGTCTATAGAATTTTAAAAGATGACCACCAATGTATCCACTATTTCTGGGGCCACTTCCTTAAATACTGAAAATAGAAAATGCTGGCGATCACAGCGGGTCGGGCAGCATCCGTGGCAGCAAGCTAATGTTTTGAGTGTCGATGGCTCTTATCAAAACTGAAGTGTGGAGGGGACAGCGTTCATGCAATAGTTGGAGGTTGCTTTTGGAGTGCTGGGGAGAAAAGATGTTGATAGTTCGGATTAAGTGATTGGAATGTGAGAAAGGCAGAACAATGGTGTGTCTAACTGCCAGACTGGACAGAACAGACAGTCCCACTGGAGTGGGGGAGGGGAAAGAGGACATGATGACAGAGAATGTAACAAGCAAAGCCGAAAGATAGGGAAGGAATGGGTTCACAATTTGATGCTGTTGAACTCAATATTGAGCCCAGAAGGTTGTAAAGTGCCTAGTTTGAAGACGAGATGTTGTTCCTGTAGTTTTTACTGTGATTCGCTGGAGCATTGCAGCATGCCAAGGACAGACAAGTGGGTATGTGAGCAGGGCACTGTGTTAAAATGACCAGCTACGGGAAGGTAGGGGTCCTGCTTGTGCACAGACCGGAGGTGTTCTGCAAAGCGATCACTCAGTCTGCGTTTGGTTTCTCCAATGTAGAGTAGACCACATTGGGTGCAGCAAATGCAGAGCACAAGATACAAGGAGGTACGTGTGAACTGCTGCTTTGCCTGGAAAGACTGTTTAGGACCTTGCATAGCAAGGAGCCAGAAGGTGAAGGGGCAGGTTACATAGGAAGGTGCTGTGGGAAGGGAGTTGGTGTAGGTGGTTGAGGAATGGGCTAGTGTGTCCCAGAGGGAACGATCCCTGCAAAATACAGACAAGGGGAGTGAGGGGAAGATGTGTTTGGTGGTTGCATTCTGCTGGAGTTGTCTGAAATGGTGGAGAATGATCGTTTGAATGCGGTGGCTGGTGGGATGTAAAGTGAAAACAAGGGGGAACCTGAACACACTGTTGTAAATGATGGGAAGGGGCAAGAGCAGGAGCAGTTGAGGGCCTTGTCAACCAGTGGACGGGAAACCACAGTTATGGAAGAAGGAACCATGTCAGCAGCACTGTTTTGGAAGGTGGCATCATCAAACCAGATAAAGCATAGGTGAAGAAACTGGGAGAATAGGATGGAATTCTTGCAGCCTGTAGGGTGAGAAGAGCTGTAGTGAAGATAGCTATGGGAGCCAGTGGCTTTGTAGCTTGTTTCTGATTTGTAAGGGACCTACATATATCTTTATTGATCTTTTTGTCTTCACATACCTATAGAAGCTTTTACTCTCAGTTCTTATGTGCCTTGTACGCTTATTCTCACACTGTATTTTCCCTTTCTTAATCAGTACCTTATCCTCCTTTGCTGAAATCTAAACTGCTTCAATTCCTCACACCTGTTTTTTTTTGATCAATTTGTATGTCCATCCTTAGATCTCATAATGTCATAATGCAGTTGCAGTGAAGCCCTACCAACTATAACTTCCACTCCAAAGTACAAATCACCTTGTCACAGACATGTATCACCATTCTTCCAAAATTGCTGTGTCTAACTCTTGGAATTTCCTTCCTAACAGCACTGTGTATGTCACTACACCCCTAGGACTGCAGCGGTTTAAGCTCATTGCACCTTCTGCAGTGAAATTAGGAGTGGGCAGTAAAGCAACACCCACATGCCATGAATGAATAAGAAAAGGAACTGTGTCTAAGTGAGAGATTTCTGCAATTGTTACTTTCTGTCTAGTGCCTTCTGGATTTGGATCTCCCTTCAAACTTGACTGGACCATTAATTTTGTCTTGTTGTTAAATCGTTAGAAATGAGAGCTTTGGTAAGAGTGTAGAATGCTGGGTTGATACTTGGAAAAAAGGATGTATTTGTTCTTGGTTGGCCTCGGTGAGATGAATTCTATTTAAGTACTTTCTTTTATTCTTCTTGTACCTCAATATGGCACCGTATTGTGGTGACAGAACACTTTTCACTGTATCTCCCTAGATATATGTGAAAATAAAACCATTCATAAACAAATCATTCATGAATAGAACTCAGCGCTGAATTTTTCAACTAAGTCTTAGGGATTTTGAATGTGTTTTTTGCATACAAATAGGGTCAACATTTTTTGGCTTTATAGCATATCCAGGTATAACTTGGGAATGATAATAAGTCTGAATTTTTTTGTTTCCATTCAGTTAACAACATGTAAGGTTGGTAACGATAAGGAAATACAAATATATTAACAAAAAAATACAGATACCAAAAATAGGAAATGAATAGAAAATTCTGGAAATACAACAGGCTGCGTGTTATCTTAGGAAAGAACTAGTGATAACTTTTCACATATGGGGCCTTGGTATGTACATTGGGTTGTTTGGCCTCCTTCTGCTTCTGTAAATTTCTGTGACATACTGAAGTTTATTAGAAATAATCAGCATGTAAAAAGGAATAGAGCAAGGTGAGGAGTATATGATAACTTACGCAGAACTGAAGTAGAAACCAGTAAGAAAGCAAGCATTGTGTGGCACTGGATAAAATGCTGTAGCCTTGTGCTTTACTGTGATCGTTAAAGTTATACTTCTCTACCTATGCCCACTTGAAGCAACAGCTCATTGTAGTCGTCTCTATCTATGCTGCCAGTAAGAAAAACTGAACGAAATAAAAAACGAAAGAACTGTGGATGCTGTAAATCAGGAAAAAAAACAGAAATTACT
>NW_025979064.1:0-6247 GCF_021869965.1 Rhincodon typus | reverse complement strand
GTTCATCCAGCTCTACACCTTATTATCTCAAATTCCCCTTAACTACTAACTATTCCCTGGCTGAACTAAATTCTACTGGTATACTGTTCTGATAACCACAAGTCCCACTTATATAAAATCAAGAAATACAAAAATAAGTTAAAACTTAGTCTCGCAAACTCTACATGACTTTCTTCTGCTGTTCCGGCTGTCAGGGATATTTTCTCTATGAAGTCTTCTGTGAGGAGTCTTAACTAGAAGTGCCATAGTACCTTTTATAGATAGATGGTGATTGCTTAGCAATTTCTTGTGAGAGCTAAATGCTTATTTCTCAGATGGCGGTTCACTCTCACACTGAATTTCAAAAACCCCTCCTTATAGACCTTGGATGACGTCAATTTTCTGACAATAGCATTGGTCTGACATGGTGAAAACCATCAGATTTAAATTCAATTGGTTTTCAATCACTATGTGTTTGGTTTAAATTAATTGGCTGATTCCAGGTAGTTGCCAAAACAACAAAACAAACCTAAGGTTTCCAATTATACAACCAATCGGTACGTTTCAATTTCAGAACTGTCCGTAGCCCTTCAAATGCTTAGACACATTTTCTGCATAAATCTCTAAGCTTAGAAAAGCATTTTACATCTTAAAGATGCCACACACTCTTCTTCCTTATCATTTCTTTTTACAAACAAATTCTAGCTTCCTGCCTTCCAATTCATGATTACTCTACACAACTTTGTAATACAATTCAGAATGTTAGATCATTGAGGATCTAGCAGAGTCTTTTTAGCAGTAATACAATATTCATATTTCCTTTAGGATTTACCCTTCTTGAAATAAACATCGTAGTATCATATGCAGTCACTGAGCCTTGATGGTGATTTGACAATTGTTGTTGATACTGGGTAGTTAGTGAGTGGTAATCTGGGAGGTCAAAAATAGAAGAATGCATTTCTAATTTTTAATTAATTTTGGGATGCGAAGTGTTTTTGGCAGGGCTTACTTTTATTGCCCATTCTCATCTGCCCTGAGAAGTTAGCTATGAACTTAGTTGTTGAACCACTGTAAATAATTGAGTGGCTTACTGGGCACCTTCGTGGAACATTAAGAGTCAGCCACGTAGTTCTAGGATTGGAGTCATGTATCAAACAAAATGAGTAAGGATGACATTACTTTCTTTGCTAATGAACAATCAGTGAATTAGCTAGATTTCTGCAACAAGCTGATAGTCTCGTAGTCAATTTTTCTGATACCAACGTTTTATTCCCAGATCTTTGAAATAACTTCACTGGGACGTAAACTTACATATCTTGAATTGTTAGTCCACTCTTCTCAATTGCTAATCCAGGCACATAAACACTATGGTACTCTTCTCATGTAGAGAACATACCTGTCACAAAAAGGAGCAGATGGGAAGAATGAAATACTGAATCTCAGTTTCTTTTTGACATTATTCCAATATTTCTGCAGTTATTGCCTTAAAAGATTCAAGTAAAATAAATGAGACCACTTTTCTCAAAGACATCTAGATTCTACAATTAAATGACCTCCAGCAAGAAGAGTCATTAGATGAAGCAGAATTAGAAAGCAGTGTGTCAGGCATTCATAGCCCCTGGAGCAGATGGATTTACAGTGCAGTTCTACATGGGATTTTTATTGAAATTGAGCTTGTTATTAATTAGAGCTCACACAGAAATGTTCCAGGACGGAGCTTTGTCTGACAACCCTGGGATTGATCATGGTCTCAGTTCTACTTAAGAAAAACGATGATCCTCTACAATGTAATAGCTGCTGCCCTTTTCAGTTGTTTAATGTGACTTGTAGAATCTGATGGCATCTGCACACTTAACAGAATTAGACCATGCAAAGATTACAATTCGTAATAACCTCCTTTCCTTCGATATATTATTTTCTCATTCAGACTCCAGAAGAACTGGAGGATGATTCAGACTTTGAACAAGAAGACTATGATGTCCGAAGCCGAACAAGTGTCCAGACTGAGGATGATCAGCTTATTGCAGGGCAAAGTGCAAGGGTGAGTTGTCTGATTGGATGAGTTTTTTTGTTGGGTTTCTTCTTATTAAATGGAATTGAAAAGTCGTGCCAGGAATGTGCTCACATTTTAATAAATTGATGCCAACTCATATAACATTGGCTCTATTCTGCTGATTATGTAGAAGACTGGCATATATTATTTGCGAATGGGCTAACATAGAGTTATCATTGAGTCCCTACAGTGTGGAAACAGGTCATGCGGCCCAACAAGTCCACACCGCCCCTCCAAAGAGCATTCCACCCAGATCCATTCCCCTACCGCTGCATTTCCCATGTCTAAACCACCTAAACTAAACATCCCTGGACAATATGGGCAATTTAGCATGGCTAATCCACCTGCCCTGCACATCTTTGGACTGTGGGAGGAAACCGGAGCACCCGGAGGAAACCCACACAGACATGGGGAGAATGTGCAAACTCCACACAGACATTCGCCTGAGGGTGGAATCGAGTCTAGGTCCCTGGTGCCATGAGTAAGCAGCGCTAACAACTGAGCCACTGTGCCACCTCTATTGCTGCCTCTATACCACTATATGGTCAAGCTATAAGCAAGCGTCATTTCACATAAGTACAACATCTTTGCTCATTATACCGCAAGAAATATAAACAGGAAAAGACCTTTCAGCTCATTGAACCTGCTGCGCCATTGCTGATCTGTTTGTGTCCTTAAGTCCACTTTCCTGCCTGCTCCTCATAAGCTATAACTTGCTTGTCAAACAAAAATCTGTCCAGCTCAGCCATGAATATGTTCAATGACCCATCTTCAATTCTGACTGGGGAAAAGAATTCCTAAGATTAACTATGCTCTGAGAAAAGAAATTTCTACTTATCTCTGTTTTAAATGGAAGACCCTCAATTTTAATATTGTGCCCCCAGTTCAAGATTCAATTACCCTCTCAAGCTTCTCAAGTTCTTGTGTTTCAATGTGATCACCTCTCATTTATCTAATTTCTAATGAGTAGAGGCCTGATCTGCTCAACCTTTCCTTACAGGCTAAACCACTTATTCTGAGAGTTAGTCTCATGAAATTTCTCTGAACTGCTTCAAATGCAAGTATATCCTTCTTTATGTTAAGATGTGGTCTTACCAATGTCGGCACAACTGTAGAAATGTTTCCTACCTTTATACTCCATCCCCTTTGCAATAAACATCAATATTCTGATTGACTTCCTAATTACTTGCAGGACTTGCATGCTAACTTTTTGTGAAACACGTTCAAGGACTCTGGATCCCTGCTGATTGCAGCATTCAACAGTCTTGGCTACTCAAATACAATTGTACTACTCTTGTCTTCCCATCAAAGTGGATAGCCTCATATTTTCGCACATTATACTCCATCTGCCAATTTTTGCCCACTCATTTATCTTTTCAGTCCCTTTATCTCTTCCTCACAACTTAATTTCCTCCCTGTCATATAACATCAGTAAATTGGGACAGAATACAGATTGTGCCTTTATCTAAGCAACTTATACAAACTGAAAATTGTTCAGGGTCCAGTACGGACCCATACGACATTTCACTAGTTGCAGTTTGCAAACCTAAAAATATTTTCTGTTTCCTGTTAGTTAGCCAATCCTCTATCCATGTTAATCAAGGTCAAGTCACCATAGTCTTACCAATCCCAGAGGGCAGCTGCCTCATTATAGAGAGATGACTGGTGGTGATTCAACCTGAGGGACACTGTACATCAGGTGAGGGGTGAGAAAAAGAGTCCTTCATGGTAACCTCAGCTGGTAAGGGGATTGAACCCATGCTATTGGCATCACACTACTTCACAAACCAACTACCCAGCCAACTGAGCTAAACCAATCCCCATCCATGTCAATATACCATCCCCAACATCACATAGAATCAGAATTATTATAGTGCAGAGTGAGGCCATTTGCCGCATTCTGTCTCCACTGACTCTCCAATGAGTATTTCACGTAATAATATTCTTAATGACATTCTTCCTATAACCCTACACATTATTCCATTTCAAATAGCATTCTCCCTTTCGAATGTCTTGATTGAACTTGCATTTGCCACACTCTGAGGCAATGCATTCCAGACATAAACCACTCGGTCCATGAGAAAGCCTCCCTCATATTGCTTTTTTTTGCCAACTACTTTAAACGTGTGTCCTCTTGTACTTGACTGTTTCACCAGTGGGAACAGTTTCTCCCTGTGTGCTCTGTCCATGACCCTGAGCACTTATCATACAACATAGAACAGTACAGCACAGTACAAGCCCTTCGGCCCATGATGCTGTTCTGACCTATTATCCTACTAAGATCAATCCACCCTGCATTCCCTACATTTTACTGTCCTCCATGTGCTATCCAAGAGTCACTTAAAAGTCTCCAAAGTATCTGACTCCACTACGACTGCTGGCAGCGCATTCCACACGCCCACCACTCTCTGTGTGAAGAAACTACCTCTGACATCTCCCCTCTACCTTCCTCCAATCACCTTAAAACTATGCCCCCTCGTAATAGTCATTTCCGCCCTGGGGAAAAGACCCTGACTATCCACTCTATCTATGCCTCTCATCATCTTGTACACCTCTATCAAGTCACCTCTCATCCTTCTTCGAACCAATGAAAAAAGCCCTAGCTTCCTCAACCTTTCCTCATAGGACCTGCCCTCCAGTCCAGGCAGCATCCTGGTAAATCTCCTCTGTACCCTCTCTCGAGCTTCCATATCTTTCCGATAATTAGGTGACCAGAACTGAATACAATATTCCAAGTGTGGTCTAACCAGAGTTTTATAGAGCTGCAGCATAACCTTACGGCTCTTAAACTCAATTCCCCTGCCAATGAAAGCCAACACACCATATGCCTTCTTTACAACCCTGTTATCATGTACAGTGACCTTTTATGTGGCAACTCATTGCGTGTCTTTTGGAACTCCAAATGCACTACGATACTGGTATCCCTTTATCGAATCTGCTACCGACATCCTCAAATAATTAATGAATTTGTCAAACACCATTTCATTTCCTTAAAGCAATGTTGACTCTGCCTAATTGGATTATGATTTTCTCACTGACCTCCTATTACCTCCGTAATGTTTAATAAAATTGATAATTCTTCACATTTTCCAATGACACACATTAGACCAATTTGGTCATTGTCCTGCTTTCTGTCTCCCTCCTTTCTTGATTAGTGGGTTTTTTTAAGGTTAACAGTGAATTCATTGGGAGTTATAAATCTGTACAGAAGAATGATTAAACAGACAAATAATACAATACAGTGCTTACAGCACATTTGTGGTTTTTCATCCTTTAGCACCCTTCCGGAATCTAGTGAATTTTGCCAGATTACAATCAATGCATTCACTCTCTTTGCAGTCACTTCCATTTCTATCAGTTCCCAGTGAGGTTTCTCAATTTTTTACAGTTCCAGATGGGATACCCCAAATTATTAAGCTCCCTAACTAGCTCTCTTTCTTTATTTACCCACGATTTTGGTTGATTGCAACAAAGCAGATTTAAAAAGGATCTCTTCTGTGGATACCTTTCTCTCAGACCCAAATTAATTTGTTTTAAACTGAAATAATTTAACAAGGCTTTCATGAATTGACAAAAGACTGAGTTTATTAGCTATACAGAAAAAGATTAAAAAAAATAAACAGATCAATCTTTGTATCATTTGTGAAGGATATTTTGTCTTTCTTAATGCAATATATGCTTGTCAAAAGTAATGTAATAATTCCATAAATGTCTTGCCCTGTTTCTCCACTGCCTTACCTTTTCATTTATTTTCCCATTCCATTTTAGCCAACCCAGTCTTCATACACTTGTTCTTGCCTTATCTTCAGTTCAAGAATTGAATTTCAGACCCAAATTATTCACCCTCAGACTCGATGTGAAATTATGACATGTTACGCTCTGTCTTATCTAGAGTATCTTTTATTACAACGCATTTAGTTAATCTGTTTCTTCACACATTACCAGGTCTAGAACAGTCTGTTCCCTCGTTATTTCCTAACAATATTGGTTGAATGAATATTTTTTATAAACTCAGCCTCCAGACTACTTTTGCCAATTTGATTCATTCAATGTTTGCGGAAGTTAAGATCTCTTCTGCTTATTGTAGTATCCTCTTTAAATTCCTCAATTTTTCTTGATTTATATTCCATTCTGCAATTTGGTTACTGTCAGCAGATCTACAAACCATTCCCACATCTCCCGCACCTCATCCCTCACACCCCGTCCACGCAATAA
>NW_025979063.1:0-6247 GCF_021869965.1 Rhincodon typus | reverse complement strand
AAATGTGAGGTCGCCCTCAATTCTGATGCCCTTACAATGAGGCACTGCCCCAGTTCTGACCCCTGCATAATTAGGAACTGGGTCTGTCTGACAGTAATGCACTCCTGCAGTAGTGACCCTCTGACAATGAAGCACTCCCTCTGTACAGAAGCCCTGTTGGTGCTTCAATCGCTCAGTAATGCCCCGCTGACAATGAAACAGTCCATCAGTTCTGACACTGTCACAGTGCTGCAATGTCTTGGTGACCCTGTAATCGTTTTGCACTACCTCACTTTTGATGCCTTTATCGTGAAGCAATGCCTCCGGACTGATCCTCTGATACAGCTGCAATACCTTAACACTGACCCTCGCTGTGTAGCAAACCCTCAATTCACACAGCGTTAAACTGAGGAACTGCCTCAGAACACAAACTCTGACAATAAGGCAGTCCCTTAGTACTGACCCGCCGATCATAATATCACAGTCATGATCCTCTACTTGTGTGGCGTCCCTTCAATTCGTACACCTTTTAAAAGAAGCACTGCCTCCATATTGATGCTGTGACAGTGCGTCAATAGCTCAGTGCTGACCTGCTCATCATCGAGCCATCCCACAGTTCTGATCCGGTTACATAGAGGCCCTCGCTCAATCCTGACCCTCTGACTGTACCAGACTATCTCAGTCCTGGTCCTGCAAACGTGTTGCACTCCCTTACTTCTCACCCCATGATATTGAGGCTGTGCCCGCCGCTGCACCCTCTAACAGTGAGACAGTCCCTCAGCAGTGACACTACTGTGAAGCACTGTCACTGATTCTCTGCAATGAGGCTGTCGATTCTGACCCCTTTACATTGAGGCCCTGCGTGAGTATTGACCATTGAGGCACTTCCTCAGTAGTTACCTTAAGACAGTTTAGGGTTAAGGCCAGATGAGGGTCAGGGTGGGGCTCGGGTTAGGGTTAGGGCTGAGGCGAAGGTTAGAGTTGAGGTCAGGGTTGAGGCTGCAGTTGGGGGCTGGGACCAGGACCGGGACAAGCTCAGTCGGGGGAGTCGGTGAGGGGGTGGTGGGATGGCCGAGGGCCGGGGCACAGGACAGTCGGTTCCAGGAGAGGGACAGATTGGGATTAGGGCGAAGGATGGGGGCTGGGTCAGGCTGAGGCTGGTGTTCGAGTTAGCTGGGGGCTCGGGTCTGGGACAGGCAGGGGTTAGGGTCGAGGCTGCGGCTTGGGTGCTGGGACCTTAACCGGGTTGGGGTCGAGGTTGGGGTCAGGCTAAGGTCCGTGGTTGCGGTTAGGGTCAGGGTCAGGGTTGCGATAGGCTGCAGGGGAGTGTTGGGCTGGGGGCTGTGTCTGGGTCTGGGTCTAGGTCGCTGGCATCTGGGCAGGGTGTGGTAGGGTTTGGGCTGGGTGCCTGGGCCGTGGCCGCTACAGGCTTCGGACCGAGGGCTGGGGGTTAGGGTCAGTGTCCGGTGGCCACGGGCAGGACAGTCTGGGGTTAGGGTTTGTTTCGGGGACGAGGGGCCACGGCCGGGACAGTCTGGGGTTAGGGTTGCGGACAGGGACTGGGGGTCGTGGCCGGGACAGTCTGGGGTTAGGGTTGGGGTCGGGGACTTGGGGGCCGTGGCCGGAATGTCTGTGGTTCGGTTTGGGGTCGGGGACAAGCTGCGGCAGGGTCGGGTCTGCAACAGACTGGTGGCTGGGGTCTGGGGTCGGGTTTAGGGTTATGGCTGGGACAGGGGCTGAAGGTTGGGATCCTGGACCGCTGCGTAGGGCCGAGGCTAAGGCTATGTTTACGGTTTGGTCTCGTGATGGTATGGTCTGGGGCCCTGGTTTGGGTCGGGCTGGGCCGCGCCGTGCTGGGAGTCTCGGGCCAGGTTTAGAGTCAGGGTCCTGGTTGGGGGCGAAGGTTTTGTTTAGGTTTGGGTCCAGGGTCGGAGGGCTGAGGCTAAGCCTAGGTTTACGGTGATGGTCTGGGCTGGGGCCCCGGATGGGGTCTGGCCAGACAGGGCCGGGGCTGCGCCAGGCTGTTGGCCAGGATTGTGCTGGGGGCTGAAAGCTCAGGTCTGGGGTTAGGGGCCTGGTTTAGGGATAGGATTGGTGCGAGGTTTTTGGTCAGATTTGGGGCCGGGACAGGCCAAGGTTGGGCTGGGGGTTGGGGGCTTGGTTTCCGGGCCAGGACAGGCTGGGATTCGTGTCAGAGGCTGGGGACCACGGCCAGGTCCGGAACAGTCTGGGGTTAGGGCCGGGAGACAGGACAGGCTGCGGGCCGGGGTTAGGGTCAGTTCCGCGGGCTGGGGGCGGTGCTGGGACAGGCTGGTAATGGAGGCTGTGGCTGGGAAAACCCCAGTAAAGAAACCATATAAGTCAGACCCCGCTGTAAATAAAGTGTAAAGTATAGAGCTCCGTGTAAATAAACCCTGTAAATCCTCCCTAAAATCCCCCTCAATCCTCAAAGAGATGACTGCAAAAAATATCCCCTCAAACACAGAGCCTCCAGTTAATGAAAGCTAAAACACAAGGCCCACTGTAAATCAACACTAAATAACAGAGTCCCCAGGAAAGCACTACAGGATAGTCAGATTCAGATAGTACTTCATCGTCAGCCAGACAGATCTGAGGCAGTGCCTGTTTGTCAGACAGTCAGTCATGCGGAAACGCAGTGTTATTTAACGGTCATTACTGAGGCAGAGCCACACGATTACAGGATCAGTCCTGAGGGAGTGCCACGCGAATTGAGGATCAAATCTGGGTTATTGCAGCACTGAGAGGGTTGGAGTGAGATAGCACCTCAGTGTCGGCAGTGTACTGAAGTTCTGAGGAAGGGTCCCCGGACCTGAAACGTTGACTCTGTTTTCTCCTTCACAGATGTTGCCAGACCTGCTGAGCTTTTCCAGCAAACCTGACTGCCCTGGTCTACCCATTGTCTCCACCTGCTCCTGCCCCACTGAACCTATCTCCATCTCTCTCGACTCCATTTTCTCCCCCTTGGTCCAGGAACTCCCTACCTACGTCCGTGACACCACCCACGCCCTCCACCTCCTCCAGAACTTCCAATTCCCCGGTCACCAACACCTCATATTTACCATGGACGTCCAGTCCCTATACATCTGCATTCCCCATACAGATGGCCTAAAGGCCCTCCGCTTCTTCCTGTCCCGCAGGCCCGACCAGGCCCCCTCCACAGACGCCCTCATCCGCTTAGCCGAACTCGCCCTCACCCTCAACAACTTCTCTTTCAATTCCTCCCACTTCCTACAGACAAAGTGGGTGGCCATGGGTACCCGCATGGGCCCAAGCGATGCCTGCCTCTTTGTACGTTATTTGGAACAATCCCTGTTCAGTGGCTTCACTGGCCCTAAACCCCACCTCTTCCTCCGTTGCATTGATGACTGTATTGGCGCTGCCTCGTGCTCACACAAACAGCTCGAACAGTTCATCCACTTCACCAACACCTTCCACCCCAATCTTACGTTCACCTGGACCATGTCTAATACCGCTCTCTCCTTCCTGGACCTCTCTGTTTCCATCTCTGGCAACCACCTGGAAACTGATATCCATTTCAAGCACAACAGACTCCAACAGCTACCTAGAATACACCTCCTCCCACTCACCTTCCTGCAAGAATGCCATTCCCTATTCCCAGTTCCGTCACCTCCGCCGCATCTGCTCCCAGGATAAGGCATTCCACCCCTGTATATCTCAGATGTCCTCGTTTTTCAAGGACCACAACTCCCCCACCTCAGTGGTCGAAAACGCCCTCGACAGTGTCTCCCACATGTCCCGCAACTCATCCCTCACACTCCCTCCCCGCAATAACTACCAAAACAGAAGCCCCCTCTTCCTCACGTACCACCCCACCAACCTCCTGAACCAACGCATCATCCTCCGACACTTCCGCCATCTGCAATCCGACCCCACCACCGAAGACATTTTTCCCACCCCACCCTTATCTGCTTTCCGGAGGGACCACCCTTGTCCGCTCGACACTCCCCTCCAGCCACAGCACACCCGCCACTTTTCCATGCAACCGCAGGAAGTGCTCCACCTGTCCCTACACCTCTCCCCTGATGCCCATCCCGGGCCCCCAGAAGACTTTCCACATCAAGCAGATGTTCACCTGCACATCTGCTAATGTGGTATACTGCATCCACTGTTCCCGTTGTGGCCGCCTCGACATCGGGGAAACCAAGCTTTGCAGAACACCTGCGCTCGGTTTGCACCAAACAACTGCACCTCCCAGTCGCGAACCACTTCAACTCCCCCTCCCATTCCTCAGACGACATGTCCATCCTGGGCCACCTGCAGTGCCACAACGATGCCACCCGAAGGTTGCTGGAACAACAACTCATATTCCGCTTGGGAACCCTGCAACCCAATGGTATCAATGTGGACTTCACAAGCTTCAAAATCTCCCCTCCCCCTACCGCATCCCAAAACGAGCTCAGCTCGTCCCCGCCTCCCTAAACTGTCCTTCCTCCCACCCATCCCCTCCTTCCACCACAAACGCCACCCCCATTTCCTACCTACTAACCTCATCCCGATCCCTTGACTTGTCCGTCCTGCCTGGACTGACCTATCTCCTCCCTAACTCCCCATCTACACTCACCTTTACTAGCTCCATCCCGGCCTCTCTGACCTGTCTGTTTCCTCACCATTTATCTTCTCCTCTATCCATTTTCTATCCGCATCCCCCTCTCTCCCTGTTTATTTCAGAACCTCCTTCCCCTCCCCCATTTCTGAATTAGGTTCGAGGACCGAAACGTCAGCCTTCCTGCTCCTCTGCTGCTGAGCCTGTTGTGTTCATCGAGCTCGACACCTTGTTATCTCAGATTCTCCAGCATCTGCAGTTTCAACAATCTCCACGAACGCAGAAAACTTGTTTGATGTCCTGCAAGCTATTCAAGCCCTGGGAGACGGTTGCTGAGGGCTGATTAGTATTATGCTCTTTCATAGCTTCAGTTGACACGATGACATTGTTCTGAATAGTTTAGAAAAGTAACACATACTCAGGGATAGACTCTGACGGAGACACAGGTTTGGCAACTGTTAGCAAAATAAGGCCGTGAGGATTAAAACTGTGAAAAGGCAGTAAATGGGGTGGACGGAACATTTTAATTTAGTATCCCTTTAATAATGAAAAGTATGACAAGATCGCAGTTTTATGAATGAATGAAATGTGGTAATAGTAAACATAGTACGCTAGTAAGTGGTCAGTAAAGTTATGAATGAATGAGAGCGCGAGAGTGGTAATATGGAGCGCTTGTGGGTGCATTGGTAAAGAGGACCTTTAGTACAACAGTAAAGAGGCTTGCACTAGTAATTATTTACCAAAATTCACTGGACTCTGGGGTGGTTCCCGCAGATTGGAAAACAGCCAATGTGACGCCACTGTTTAAAATAGGAAGTAGACAAAAAGCAGGTAACTATAGGCCAGTTAGCTTAACTTCGGTTGTGGGGAAAATGCTTGAATCCATCATTAAGGAAGATAATAGCAGGACAACTGGATATAAATTGTCCCATTGGGAACACCCAGCATGGGTTCATGAAGGGTAGGTCATGTTTAACTAACTTGGTGGAATTCTTTGAGGACATTACTTGCATGGTGGACAATGGGGAACCTGTGAATGTCGTGTATCTGGATTTCCAGAAGGCACTTGACAAGGTGCCACAGCAAAGGCTGCCACATAAGATAAAGTTGCACGATATTACAGGTAATGTATTGGCATGGATAGAGGATGATTGACTAGTAGAAAATAAAGAGTAGGGGTAAATGGGTGTTTTTCTGGTTGGCGGTCAGTAGCTAGTGGTGTGCCTCAGGGATCAGTGTTGGGACTGCAATTGTTTACAATTTACATCGATGATTTGGAGTCGGGGACTAAGTGTGGTGTGTCAAAATTTGCAGATGACACTGAGATGAGCGGTAGAGCAAAGTGTGCAGAAGACACTGAAAGTCTGCAGAGGGCTACGTCGTCTAAGTGAGTGGGCAAAGGTCTGGCAGATGGAGTACAATGTCGATAAATGTGAGGTCATCCATTTTGGTAGAAATAACAAGGAAATGGGCTGTTGTTTAAATGGTAAAAAATTGCAGCATGCTGCTGTGCAGAAGGACTTGGGTGTCCTTGTGCATGAATCGCTAAAAGTAATATTGCAGGTGCAGCAGGTAATTAAAAAGGCAAATAGAATTTTGTCTGTCATTGCTCGAGGAATGGAGTTTAAAAACAGGAAGGTAATGCTGCAGCTGTATCGGGTCCCGGTGAGGCCGCACCTGGAG
>NW_025979062.1:0-6247 GCF_021869965.1 Rhincodon typus | reverse complement strand
GCCAAGCAGCATCATATGATGCTGCTTGGCCTGCTGTGTTCATCCAGCTCTACACCTTGTTATCTCAGATTCTCCAGCATCTGCAGTTCCTACTATCTCTGATACAACAGTGAGTTATTCTCTGGTTCATTAAACAACACAATGTTTTGACCAATCATCGTCAAACTGTCAGTTTTGAATGTAAACCAAGCTTGGCAGTTAATTGTGAATCATCATCAGATTGGAGCATTATCCATGTCAAAACCTCTACACATTAGAATCCACTGGTGAGATCAGAAACCAATCAGTACTCTGTTCTCATACAATACATAAGGGTTGTTTTCCCTTTATATGAGCAATTCTCACAAATTACTTTGACCAGGGCAAGAATACCTTTGATAAAATATGACCTTTTCAACATTACACAAGTTCTGTCCCACTAAACAACTGTTATTAGGTTTTGTAGCATGAAGAGAGTTGGTAGGACAATTAGGGTAATTAGGAGTAAGAGAATTGTAAGACTATAACCTATGAATAAAACTACTACCAAGGAAAAGAATTGCATCGTGTTTTGTATGTTATCATATGACTTGGATATATCAAACATTTCTTTGATCTGCTCTGTCTCCAGGTGAGTTTTCTTTATTCAGGAGCAGTCTTAACTTCACTATGACTTATATTGTTGTTCCGCCACACTGATATTAGAATGCAATAGCTGTGATATAACGACAACAATGAATATCTTAGTCCTTTTCAAAATATTGATGCCACTTCCACAGTGGATAAGGCTCACTGCTCTGAACTGATCTCAGGTGGGCATTCTGCCTGTTTCTCTCATGTTGGAGAATCACAGAGAGATTGTCACTGCTTTCCTTACTGTACTTCTCTCTTAGAAGCATCTCATTCTTACCACCTCAATCTCCTTTCTGACTCATCACACTCTCTCGATATCTCCTGTATTCACTGCACTCCTAACCTCCATTAATCTGCCTCAAAGTCTAAAATTCTAATGCTGGTTTTCAAATCTCTCCAAGCACTTACCCTTCCATATCACTGCAACCACTTTGATCCCAAGAACCTTCCAAAATCTCTAAATTCCTCCAATTCTGGCATCTTTCACAATGCTGATTTTAATCTCTCTAGCACTTCCAAGTGTGCTACATTCCATACCTTCAGGAAGTGCATTTTCCAACTGGGAGAATGAAATTACCAGTAACTGAATCACTATCGCATTGCTGATTAGGCTTTGCTGTGAATAAATTAGTTGGAATGTTTCTTTAAACAATAGAAAATAATATTTCAAAAATACTTTGGCTATCTATATTTTTCTTAGACAATCTAAGGTGGTGAAAAGTCCTATAGTTCTTTCTTCTTTCTATCTGAGAATTTAACCTGCAATACTCCCCCCCACTAAAAGCACAATGTCGAAATAGCAAAAATAGAACAATTCTCTCAGCTGTAAATCTATATTGTAACGAGTTAATTTTACCATCTACTCTTCCATACATACCCTGCAATAACTTTTAAACGTATTCTAGAAACCATTCTACAAGGCAGGAGACAGTGTTGCCCAGCAAACTGTTCTGTTTCCAGTGTGTTATGAACACTTCCAGGCAGACTATGGTTAATTTGTCATGCACAGATGCCAAGTTCCAGCTATTCAAAGCAGCTGGCACTGCTCTGAGCTGAGGAACAATTGGTGCCAGTCAAGTGACAACACCACAATAGGATGATTTGCGTAACTGTGCCTCTATGTAACTGATGTTTGGCATGTCTGTCAATAAGTCTTTGTTACAATGGTGATGACTAAGGCTGTACCCATGTATGAACACAGTGACTATAAATCACTGTCTAGAGAGAGATCAAATGAGGTTGCGAGGCTAGATGAAGCTTAGCTGGGCAAGGAAGTTAGGATTGTTTCTCTATTTTAATTCATTCTAATAGAGATTTGACTAATGAGGATAATTCAGGGTCTGTAATGAATGGCTTAATTCACTTTTTATAGTGCACTGCTATTTAATGCAATCTAAAATTTTAAATAAATAATTTAAATGACATTGTTAAAATGTTTAAAGGAAACGTCCTTAAACACGTGCACTGGAGTACTGTCAAAGTATCAGAGTAGTTGGATTTAACAACGTGTGAGGAGGTTGGTCAGCCCACTGCACCTGGGCTGACACTCTAGGATCTTAGTTCCATTCCCCTGCTATTTCTACACTGCCTTTTCCATTTCTCATTTCCAGATTTTAATCCATTTTTCTTTGAAAAGTTATAATGAATTCCACTTTGACTGCTATTTCAGTGGAGCATTTGATGTCCCAACAGTCCTTAAGTATCAGCTATGTTTCAGTCACTGCATTATCATTTTTAAGTCAGAATGTCATGAGTTCAAATCTCATTTTAGAGGCTTGAACAAATATTTTAGACTGACACTTAAGTACAGAACATGAAAGATCCCATGCATCATTTCAAAGAATGGCAGAAAGAATTTTTGGCTAATGATTATCCCTCAAATGACAATACTAAAAAAGATAACTTGGTCATTGTTCATTAGACCTTGTTGTATACAAACTAGATATCATGTATTCTACGTTACAACAGTGACTGCAATTCAAAAGGATTTCATTTATGGTAAAGTTCTTAGGGACATCTTTGGTTCATGAAAGCTTTTTAAAAATCATTCATGTATGGGATTTGCACATGACTAGCCAGGATGGTAATGTGAGTAAAGGTGGTGTATAAATGTCTTGTTTTTCTTTTTATTCTTTAAAAAGCATTCATGTATTCTCTCATTTAGTTCTTTTGATGACAAATCACCCATTTGGCTCTTCCAGCCTACTCCATCAGCACATTCAATGACAAGACCATCACTAAATCCTCCACTATCAACGTTTAGGGGATTACCATTGACCAGAAACTGAACTGGACTTGCCACATAAGAACTGTGGCTACAAGGCTAGGAATGCTGCAAGGTAGAAGTCATGTTCATACTCTCTAAAACCTGTCCACCATCTACCTAGCACAAGTCAGATGTATAATGGAATACTCCCCACTTGCCTGGATGAGTGGAATTTCAACGAGAAACTGAACCACTCAAGTAGCTCAACTTTACCCAGGACATAGGAGTTATGTGATTGGCACCACATCCACAAACATCCACTCCCACCTCCACCCCCCCCAAACACCGAAGCTCAGTATCAGTAGTTTATGCCATCTAAAGAATGTAATGAAGAAATTCTCCATGGCTTCTTAGACAGCAGCTTCCAAAGCTGTGACCATTACTGTCTAACAGGGACAAGGGCAGCAGATACATGGGAACACCACCACCTGCAAGGGTGGCACGGTGGCACAGTGGTTAGCACTGCTGCCTCACAGCGCCAGGGACCTGGGTTTGATTCCACCCTCGAGCAACTGTCTGTGTGGAGTTTGCACATTCTCTCCGTGTCTGTGTGGGTTTCTTCCAGGTGCTCCGGTTTCCTCCCAAAGTCCAAAGATGTGCAGCTAGGTGGATTGGCCATGTTAAATTGCCCCTAGTGTTCAGAGATGAGTAGATTAGGTGGGTTATAGGGGGATGGGTCTGGGTGGTGTGCTCTGAGGGTCAGTGTGGAATTTGTTGGGCTGAAGGGCCTGTTTCCACACTGTGGGGATTCTATGATAAAAGGGACAAGGGCAGCAGATACATGGGAACATCACCACCTGCAAGTTCCCCTCCAAGCCACTCAATATCCTAATTTGGAAATATATCGCTATTCTTTCTGGATGAAAATCCTGGAACTCCCTCTCTAAATGCATTGTGGGTGCACCTACACCAAATGGACTGCAGCTGCTCAAAAAGGTAGCACATCAGCACCTTCTCAAGGGCAACTAGGGACAAGCAAAAATACTGCTTCAGCCAGCAATGCTTACATCTCATGAACGAATAAAGAAAGATCATGGCTGATTTGATTGTAGCCTCAAATATACATCCCTAGCGATCCCTGACAAACATTAATTTTCTTATTGGTCAAGAATGGTCTGCCTTGAAAATATTCCATGGTTCCACATTCACCATGCAGAGACTCTCAATCCTCTAATGGAAAACAATCTTCTTCATCTGAGCCTTAAATGGGAGACATCTGATTTTTGGACAGTGTCCCCCAGTTCTAGTCTATCCCATAAGGTTAAACATCCTTTCAGCATCACCCCTTGTCAAGTCTCCTCAGGATCTTATATGTCTCAATAAGATCACATTTCATTCCTCCATGCTCTGATGGATACAGGCCCGGTCTGTGTAAAATATTCTGCTCATCCCAGGTATCAGTTGACTGAACCTTAGTTGAACTGCTTTTAATATTTTCACACTCTTTCCTAAATAAGGAGACCAAAACTGTAGTCAGTAATCCAGATGTGGTTTCAGCAATAATGAATGGAACTGGAGCAAAGCAGACCCTGTGTTTGTATTGCATTTCCATTGCAATAAATGACAACATTACATTTGCCTTCCTAATCACTTACTGCATGATAACTTTATGTGGAGACAGAAAGGATTGCAAATGCTGGAAGCTAGAGTTGATAAACGTGAAGCTGGAAAGGCACAGCAGGTCAGACAGCATCTGACGGAACTGAAGAAGGGTTTTGCCCAAAACACTGACTTCCCTGCTCCTCAGATACTGTCTGGCCTGCTGTGCTTTTCCTCCTCCACATTTATTGACTGATAACTTTATGTGTTGCATGCAAATTTTTTTTAAAAAGTAATTCAAGGTACATTGACTTCATTGCTGGGCAAGCATTTATTGCCCACCATAATTGCCCTTGAGAAGATGGCAGTAAGATGCCTTTTTGAATCACTGCTGTCCACTTAGTGTAAATACACCAAGGCAACAAAGCCTACATCTCTGGATTTTTTTTAAAATTGCAGCAGGACACACATACCACTCTGTCTCACAGAGTTCTGCAATTGTTTGATATTTAAATAATATGCTGCTTTTGTATTTTTCTGCAGAAGTGGGCAAGTTTATATTTTCCCACATTTTACTCTACCTGCCAAACTTTTGCCCACTCACTTAACCTGTTATGCACCTTTGCAGACTCCTTATGCCCTTTTCACAACTTACTTTTCTACCTACCTTTGTACCATTGGCGCATTTCACAAGCATGCATTCAGTAACTTCATCCAAGTCACTGATGCTATTGTAAATGATTGAAGCCTCAACACTGGTCCTTGTGGCAGACCACCTGTTACATGCCGATCAACTTGAAAATGACTCACCTAGGTCCATCTTCTACTTCCTATCAGCCAAACCATCCTCTATCGATGCTAATATGTAACCCTCAAAACATTAGCTCTTATGCTATTTTATAACTTTTGATGTGGCACTTTCTAAAATGCTTTCTGTAATCTAAATACAGTACATCCACCACCTCCCATTTATCTACCTTTCTTGTTATTTTCTCAAAGAACCAATCAGCCTAACAGGATTTCCCTTCCAAATACCATGATGATTCTGCCCAGTTGCGTTATGATTTTTTAAGCGCTGTGCTAAAACTACCTTAATAATAGATGCTAGCATTACCGTTATAAAAGATGTTAGGCTATCAGACCCAAAGTTTCCCATTTTCTACATTTGTTGGATACAGGAATGTGTTTTCTATTTTCCAATCTGGAACCTTTCCAGAATTTAGGAAAATTAAAACCAATGCAATTACTATCTCAGCAGCGATAGTAGGAACTGCAGATGCTGGAGAATCCGAGACAACAAGGTGCAGGGCTGGATGAACACAGCAGGCCAAGCAGCATCATAGGAGCAGAGAGGCTGACGTTTCGGGCCTAGACCCTTCATCAGAAAAGGGGGAGGGGAAGGGGGTTCTGAAATAAATAGGGAGAGAGTGGGAGGCGGATAGAAGATGGATAGAGGAGAGGATAGGTGGAGAGGAAACAAACAGGTCGAAGAGGCGGGGATGGGGCCAGTAAAGGTGAGTGTAGGTGGGGAGTTAGGAAGGGGATAGGTCAGTCCAGGGAGGACGGACAGGTCAAGGGGGCGGGATGAGGTTGGTCGGTAGGAGATGGAGGTGCGGCTTGAGGTGGGAGGAGGGAATAGGTGGGAGGAAGAACAGGTTAGGGAGGCAGGGACGAGCTGGACTGGTTTTGGGATGCGGTAGGGGGAGGGGAGATTTTGAAACTTGTGAAATCCCACGAGGAGCTCGAACAGTTCATCCACTTCACTAACACCTTCCACCCCAATCTTAAGTTTACCTGGACCATCTCTAACACCTCTCTCCCCTTCCTGGA
>NW_025979061.1:0-6248 GCF_021869965.1 Rhincodon typus | reverse complement strand
CCAAAACAGACCCTCGGACCCAATTCGTCCACACCAACAAGATGCCCTAAATTAATCTAATCCCATTTGCCAGCATTTGGCTCATATTTCTCTAAACCCTTCCTATTCATATACCCATCCAGGTGCCTTTAAATGTTGTAATTGTACCAGCCTCCACCACTTCCTCTGGCAGCTCGTTCCATACACGCACCACCCTCTGTGTGAAAAAGTTGCCCCTTAGGTCCTTTCTAAATCTTTCCCCTCTCACCTTAAAACTATGCCCTCTAGTTTTGGACTCCCATACCCTGGGGGAAAAGACCTTGTCTATTCACCATATCCATGCCCCTCATGATTTTATAAACCTCTATAAAGTCACCTCTTATCCTCCCATGCTCCAGGGAAAATAGCCCCAGCCTATTCAGCCTCTCCTTATAGCTCAAACCCTCCAAACCTGGCACCATCCTCGTAATTCTTTTCTGAACCCTTTCAAGTTTAACATCTTTCCTATAGCAGGGAGACCAGAATTGTGTGCAGTATTCCAAAAATAGCCTAACCAATGCACTGACAAATAAAGAGAGGCATACCAAATGCCTTCTTCACTATCCTGTCTACCTGCAACTCCACTTTCAAAGAACTATGAACCTGCACTGAGAGGTTTCTTTGTTCAGCAACACTCCCCAGGACCTTTCCATTAAGTGTATTAGTCCTGCCCTGATTTCCGTTCTCAAAATGCAACAGCTCACATTTATCTGAATTAAACTCCATCTGCCACTCCTCAGCCCATTGGCCCATCTGATCAAGGTCCCGTTGTACTTTGAGAATAATCTTCTTCACTGTCCACTACACCTCCTATTCTGGGGTCATCTGCAAAATTACTAACCATACAAATCATTTCTACAAATGACAGAAAAGCAGTGGACCCAGCACCGATCCTTGTGGCACACTGCTGGCTACAAAGGTTTCTTTTTACGCAAAGAGTGGCCATACTGTTGAATTCTCTGCTGGAAGCTGATGACACAGAGTCAATGAGCACTTGTTCAAAGAATATTAGTTGGTTAAGAATTAAAGGGTGTTGGGGAGAGATGGTGAGCAGGATGCAAAAAGAACATGAAGGAGAGGGGTTTAAAAAAAAGAGGAGTTTTGAGAGGACAGTGGTGAGCAGGACTGGGCATTAGATTAAGTGGTTTGTGTGGAGGAAAATATAAGCTGAGACTGGAAGGGGTGGAATGGCCAGAATGTGCTGGAACATTCTATGATTTTACATTTGGCACAGGCAGTGTTTGTTCTATCCTGACTCAGACATTAGCAGCCCCAACAGATTAGGTATAGCTGATTCCCAGCCACAACAGCAACCTGCACTTGTGTAGTGCCTCTTGCAATATTTAAATCAAAAATGCAAACCCCTCCCAACACCACTGTTCAAAAGAATACACTGGAGAATCTACTTTGTGAACAGGTATTTGAGATCCTGCAGCAAGGAGGTGCTGGATTCGGGTGTGTGCTGTTCAGAGGCTCCTCGTGGAGGGTTTGGAACAAACAGAATGAGCAAGATGACGACCACCAGTCCTGCACACGGGGTCACCTGGGGAATTGAGCAAATCGAATGTATTGCCAATTTAAACATTTCAAACCAAATCAGAAATCAGTGTCAACGGTTGTTATTTTTAAATCCACAACTACAGGTAGAGCAGGATATTTCTGTGAAGGTGATTTAAACCTGGAGTGATGCCTGGTGCACAACTATCCCAGAAAGTACCCCCAGGAGCTTTGTCTCGAGTTTACAGTCCAGTTTGCCTCAGACTAGCTACCACGAGAGACGGAGCAGAATGAGCATCGTCGCTTGGGTAACTTGCTGTTGCTCCCACAAACCTAAAAGCAGAATCGAACACCCAATTCACTCAAGTTTTCCTCATTCCTGTTTTGCGAGTCTCACTTAGAAGACAATGTACGTGGCATTAAACAGACAACATGTAGCACACTCTTACATGAACATATCCATAGAAACGTGTTCCTTTTGACTGCTTTAGGACTGTGCCTGCACCACATTAGGCCCCGGCTCGGTGTTCACCAGCTGTAAGACTTATAAGCACTGCATGTTTGCAGAAGAGAAGGCAGACACAATGTCTACTGTCTCCCTCCCTCAATGTTGGGGCATCCTTACAGCAAACAGTTCACATAAGGAATGGTTTCATTTTTCGTACAACCCACATCACACAGTTAGACATTCAGAGGGAATGAAGGGTCCATTTCCTCAAGGCTTTGCTGACAATAAAGAAAATAGTCAATAGCAAATCAGCAGCCAACATTCTTGATCTAATTCTACAGCCATGGAATATGACGAAGGAAGGGAAGCACTAATGTTATCTGTGAAACATCTCATTATGGCTTCGTCTTACTGCCAGGCTGCAGGAGAGAGCAAGATCATGTGACATTACATCATATCCCTTCTACTTGATGTTATGTCTCTCCCAGTTTCTACATTTGATATTAATGGAAATGACAGTTGAAGGAGATAGAATAAAGGCTGTCAATTTACAGATCAGTGCATTGAGTGTAGGAGTTGGGAGGTCATGTTGCGGCCGTACAGGACATTGGTTAGGCCACTTTTGGAATACTGTGTGCACTTCTGGTCTCCCAGCTACAGGAAGGACGTTGTTAAACTTGAAAGGGTTCAGAAAAGATTTCTGAGGATGTAACTGAGACTGGAAGGTTTGAGTTACAAGGAGAGGCTGAATAGGCTGGGACTGTTTTCCCTCGAGCATCAGAGGCTGCGGGATGACCTTATAGAGGTTTATAAAATCATCAGGGGAATAGATAGGGTGAATAGCCAAGGTCTTTTCTCCAGAGTGGGGGAGTCTAAAACTACAGGGGATAGGTTTTAACGGGAGAGGGGAAAGACTTAAAAGGGACCTGAGGGGCAACTTTTTCACGCAGAAGGTGATGTGTGTATGATACGAGCTGCCAGAGGAAGTGGTGGAAGCTGGTACAATTACAATTCCAAAAAGATATTTGGATAAGTACATGGTTTAGAGGGATATGGGTGAAACACAGGCAAATGGGAATAGTTTAGTTTAGGAAATCTGGTCAGCATCAATATGTTCTGCAAAAGGGCCTGTTTCTGTGCTGTATGACTCTGCAGTTTTGGTCACCCCATCTAAGGGAGGACATGCATGCCATAGAGAGAGTTCAGCACAGATTCATCAGACTGATTCCAGGGATAGCAGCACTGTCCGATGAGGAGAGATTGAGGCCTACAGTTTAGAAGAATGGGAGGTAACCTTATTAAAAGTTACAAAATTTTAAAGGGCTAGATACAGGAAGGGCGTGGAAGGCGTGGAGATTAGGATTTCTAGAATCAGGAGGCACAGTCTCGGAATGAAGTAGGACAGGGATGAGGAAGAATTTCTTCACCCCGAGGGTGGGGAACCTCTGGGATTCACTTCCACAGAGGGCTGAGAAGTTCAGTCTTTTTCTTTATTGTTTCACAAAATGTGGGCATCTCAGGCATGGTCAACTGTTGATGCCCACCCTTTATTACGCTTGAACAGAATGGCTTGTGCTTGTGTTGGTCAGGAGTCACATGCAGGCCAGGCCAAGTAAAGTTGGCCGATTTCCTGCCCTAAAGGACAGCAATTAACCAGACAGGTTTTTAAGACCACTGATGCTAGTTATATGGCATTATTACTGAGACCAGCTGTTTTCTTCAGGAATTATAGGCAAATTCCATCTGCTGCCGTGATAGGATGTGAACCCATGTCCTCTGAGTATTAGCTCGGGCCTCTGGATTCAAAGTTTAGTGACGTGACTACGTCACCGTCTACCCCACTGACAATCTTCCAGATACGGATTGTCCAACTTCTGGATACCAAGGGATGCAGGGATCACATGGGGGAAAATAACATGGAGATAGATGATAGAAACAGAAACTGGAAGCAGACCATTCAGCCCTTCAAGCCTGCTCTGCTTTTCAACATTATCATGGCTGACCATCTATCTTAATTCCATATTCCTGCTTCCTCCCCTCCATCCTTGGCACCTTTAAAATCTAAAAATTCATCTTTTTTTTAAATATACTCAGTGACTTGGCCTCTAATATCCTCGCAGTGAAGAAATGTTTCCTCGTCTCAGTCCGAAATCATAGAATCCCTACAGTATGGAAACAGGCCATTCGGCCCGATGAGTCTACACCGACCTTCTGAAGAGTATCCCACCCAGACCTAAACCCCAGCCCCCATCCTATCACTACAGTCCTGCATTTCTCATGGCTAACCCACCCAGCCTGCAAATCCCTGGACACTATGGGCAATTTAGCATGGCCACTCCAAATAACCTGCACATCTTTGGACTGTGGGAAGAAACCGGGGCATCCGGAGGAAACCCATGCAGACACAGGGTAGACACAGACTGTTGCCGACGGTGGAATCGAACCCAGGTCCCAGCACTGTGAGGCAGCAATGAATCACCGTGCTGCCCGTGGTCCACCCCATATCCTGCAACTATGACCCCTGGTTCTAAACTCCCCAACCAGGGAAAACAACCTCCCTGCATCAAGTCTGCCTCGCCTTGTTATAATTTTACATGTTTCAAATCAGATTCTCTCTCGTGCTTCTGAACTCTGACAAATATAAACCTATTCCAACCAATCTCTCTTTCTTTATTCATTTACAGGATGAGGACGTCGCTGGCTAGGCAGTATTTATTGTCCATCCCTAATTGCCCAGAGGGCAGTTGAGTGTCAACCACATTGCTGTGGGTCAGGAGTCACATGTAGTCCAGACCAGGTAAGGATGGCAGTTTCCTTCCCTAAAGGGCATTAGTGAACCAGATGGGTTTTTTCAACAATCTGGAATGGATTCATGGTCATTATTAGATTCTTAATTCCAGATATTTATTGAATTCAAATTCCACCATATGCCATGGTGGGATTCAAACTCAGACCCCAGAATGTTATCTGGGTCTCTGGATTAACAGTCCAGCGATAATACCGCTCCGCCATCACCTCTCTTCACAGGAAAGTCCTGCCATTCCAGCTATCAGCTTGGTACACCTCCTCTGCGCTCACTCTATGACAAGTATATTCTTTCTCAAGCAGGGAGACCAAAACTGCACACAATACTCCAGTTGTGGTCTCACCCAGGCCCTGTATAACTGCAGTGAGACATTCCTACTTCGTCAGCCAAGAACTAGAATGATGGAGGAGGCTCGACGGGCTGAGTGGCCTACTCCTGCCCCTATTTCCTATTTCACACCCATATACAAAATCAGCATGAACCAATAGTGTTTCCAATTCTACATTCCCCTGCTCCCTGATGGGGCCTCTGCACTGAGGCGATGGATCCAAATCAGGATTCTGCTCTTGTGTTGGAGGCACATTGCTTGATTTCACTGTGAGTCATGACAAAATCATAGAATCCTTACAGTGGAGAACCAGGTCATTCAGCCCATCGAGGCCATACTGACCCTCTGAAGAACATCCCACCCAGACTCATTCCCCTATCCTATCCCTGTAGCCTTGCATTTCCCATGGCCAATCCACCTATCCCCAGACACTATGGGCAATTTAGCACAGCCAATCCACCTAAACTGCACATCTTTGGACTGTGGGATAGAACCGCAGCACCTGGAGGGAACTCACGCAGACACAGGAAGAATGTCTGTGTAGAATTCGCAGTCGCCTGAGGGTGGAATCCAAACTGGAGACCCTAGTACTGTGAGGCAGCAGTGCTAACCACTGAGCCACCATGCAGCCCACAGTGTAGAAGTCCTGTAAGGATTATACCACAACAGTAACCATTGATTACACATTTGGTCTTACCCTCATTGACCAGTGCCAGTTGCCAGATAGTTTCATTACGCCAGATCCAAGGATGTAACCCAGACCACTGCAACAGAACAAATAAAACAGTTTCACTCTGTAATATCTCAACACTTCAATTTAGCAAAGTTCATTCTGTCCAACAACCCCTTTGACCGCCTCACCTCGGAATTCTGCCACGTTCCTCCTCCCAGCGTAAATCAGTTGTTTCAATGGCAGAAAGCTGGACTCCATCTGAAGCTGAACTCATTAACAAACACATGTCTTTTTATTTGACTGTTTACACCCCTCTTGGTCAATGACGCCAGTCATGCTAACCATCACCATTACCCCCACAGTCTCCGAAAGTCACCAACTGTGGAGAACATTCACCAACCAATGCAGCCAATTCTAATTAAAGGAGTCAAACATATCTCATTGTAGAGTGGCCACTGCTTGTAGGAAATAGATTCAC
>NW_025979060.1:3093-6248 GCF_021869965.1 Rhincodon typus | reverse complement strand
ATGTTGTTTTGAGTAACATGCATATTTGAGTGAGGTAAGCACTTCAGAATGCCAAAATAAGAACTTCACCAAATGACTCAAGTTTTCATGTTGGTTAGACTAACATGCTTATTCAGCGATTTAAGCACTTCAGAAATCAAAAATCTCAACATCAACAAATGACTTAATTTTTTATGCTGTTTTGACTAACATGCTCAATTCACTCAGATAAGTACATCAGAAGACTAATAACTGAAATTCACCAAATGAGTTAATTTTTGATGTTGGTTTGAATGACATGCTTATTTCATTGAGATAAGCACGTCTGAAGATCATAATCTCAACTTCACCAAGTGACTCAACTTTTGATGCTGTTTTGACTAACATGTTTATTTCAGCAAGTTCAGCTCTTCAGAAGGCTAAAATCTCAACTTCACAAAATGACTCAGCTTTTGATGCTGGTTGGATTAAAATGTTTCTTTCAGCGAGGCAAGCACTTCTGCAGGCGAAACTCTCAACTTCACTAAATGACTCAGCTTTTGATGCTGGTTGGATTAAAATACTTATTTCAGCGAGTTAAGCACTTCTGAAGGCTAAACTCTCACCTTCACCAAATGACTCAGCTTTTGATGCTGGTTGGAATTAAAATGCTTCTTTCAGCGAGTTAAGCACTTCTGAAGTCCAACATCTGATCTTCACAAAATGACTCATGTTTAGATGTTTGTTTGACTAACATGCTCATTTGAGTGAGATAAGCACTTCATAATTCAAACATCTCACCTTCACCAAATGACTCAACTTTTGATGCTGGTTGGAATAAAATGCTTATTTCAGCGAGTTAAGATCTTCAGTAGACCAAAATCTCACCTACACCAAATGACTCAAGTTCTGATCTTTGTTTGACTAACATGCTTATTGCAGAGAGATAAGCACTTCAGAAATCACAATTCTGAACTTCACCAAATGACTCAGCTTTTGATATTGTTTTGAATAACGTGCTTATTTCAGAGAGATAAGCATACAACAAGACTAAAATCTCACCTTCACCAGATGACCTAACTTTTGATGTTGGTTAAATGAAAATGCTTATTTCAGTGAAAAAGCACACCAGAGGTCGAAAATCTCACCTTCACCAAATGACTTAATTTTTTTAAGCTGTTTTGACTAACATGCTTATTTCACTCAGATAAGCACATCACGAGACCTAATTGAACTTAATCAAATGACTCAAGTTTTGATGTTAGTTTGACTAACATGCTTATTTGAGTGCGATAAGCACTTCAGAAGTCAAAAATCTCAACTTCACCAAATGACTCAACTTTAGATGTTGTTTTGACTAACATGCTTCTGTGAGTGAGATAAGCACTTCAGTAGGCAAAAATCTCAACTTCACCAAATGACATAATTTTTATTGCTGGTTGGATTAAAATTCTTATTTCAGCGAGATAAGCACTTCAGAATACAAAAATCGGAACTTCGCGAAATGACTCAATTTTTCATGTTAACTTGACTAACATGTTCATTTCTAGTGAGTTAAGCACTTCAGAAGACCAAAATCTCACCTTCACCAGATGACCTAACTTTTGTTGCTGGTTTAATTAAAATGCTACTTTCAGCGAGTTCAGCACTTCAGAAGTCAAAAATCTGAACTTCAGCAAATGACACAATTTTTTATGATCGTTTGACTAACGTTCTTATTTCAGCGTTATGAGCAAATGAGAAGACAAAAATCTCAACTTCACCAAAGGACATAAATTTTGATGCTGGTTGGACGAAAATTCTTATTTCAGGGAGATGAGCACGACAGAAGTCAAGAATCTCAACTTCATCAAATGACTTGATTTTTGATTTTTGTCAGACTAAGATGTTTAATTCAGTGAGTTAAGCACTTGAGAAGATAAAAATCTGAACATCAACAAATGACTCAATTATTGATGTTAGTTTGACTAACATGCTCATTTCAGCGAGTGAAGCACTTCAGAAGATCAAAATCTCAACTTCACCAAATGACTCAACTTTTGATGTTGTTTTGTCGAACCTGCTTAATTCAGCGAGATAAGCTTATTAGAAGACCAAAATCTCAATTTCACCAAGAAAATCAATTTTGGATGCTGGTTTGACTAAAATGCTTATTTCAGCGAGATAAGCATATCAGAAGACTACAATCTCAAGTTCACGAAAGGACCTAACTTTTGATGCTGGTTTGTCTAAAATGCGTATTTCTGGGAGATAAGCACTTCAGAAGTCAAAAATCTCAACTTCACCAAATGACTTCAATGTTGATGCTGTTTTGACTAACATGCTTATTTCACTCAGATGAGCACTTCAGAAGACCAAAATCTGAACTTCACCAAATGACACAAGTTTTGCTGTTGGTTGGACTAACATGCTTGTTTGAATTAGGTAAGCACTTCAGACGTCAAAAATCCCAACTTCAGCAAATGACTTAATTTTTCATGCTGTTTTGACTAACATGCTTATTTCCGTGAGATAAGCACTTCAGAAAACGAAAATCTGAACTTCAGAAAATGACTCCAGTTTTAATGTTGCTTTGACTAACAAGATTATTTGAGTGAGATGAGCACTTCAGAAGTCAAAAATCTCAACTTCACCAAAGGACCTAACTTTGGACGCTGGTTGGACTAAAATGCCTATTTCTGTGAGATAAGCACTTCAGAAATCAAAAACCTCAACTTCACCATCTGACTTAATTTTTGATGCTGTTTTGACTTGTATGCTTATTTCACTCAGATAAGCACTTCAGAAGATCAATATCTCACTTCACCAAAAATGTTAGTTTTTGATGTTGGTTTGAATGACACGCTGATTTCATGAGGTAAGCACTTCAGAAGATCAAAATCTCAACTTCACCAAATGACTCAACTTTTGATGTTGTTTTGACTGACGTGCTTATTTCAGCGAGTTCAGCCCTTGAGAAGACTAAAATCTGAACTTCTCCAAACGACTCAATTTTTAATGTTGTTTAGACTAACATGCTTATTTGAATGAGATAAGGACTTCAGAAGGCAAAAATCTCAAATTCACCAAATGATTTAATTTTTAACGCTGTTTGGACTAAAATGCGTCTTTCAGCGAGATAAGCAAATCAGAAGAAAAAATTCTGAAATGCACCAAATGACTGAATTTTTGATGTTGATTTGACTAACATGCTTATT
>NW_025979060.1:814-3083 GCF_021869965.1 Rhincodon typus | reverse complement strand
AAAATCTGCACTCAACTAAATGTCTCAAATTTTGATGTTGGATTGACGACCAGGCTTCCTCCATTGAAATAAGCACTTCAGAAGTGAAGAATCTCGACTTCACCAAATGACTCAACTTTTGATGTTGTTTTGAGTAACATGCATATTTGAGTGAGGTAAGCACTTCAGAAGGCCAAAATAAGAACTTCACCAAATGACTCAGCTTTTGATGCTGGTTGGATTAAAATGCTTCTTTCTGCGAGGCAAGCACTTCTGCAGGCTAAACTCTCAACTTCACCAAATGTCTCAGCTTTTGATGCTGGTTGGATTAAAATACTTATGTCAGCGAGTTAAGCACTTCAGAAGGCTGAACTCTCAACTTCACCAAATGACTCAGCTTTTGATGCTGGTTGTAATTAAAATGCTTCTTTCAGCGAGTTTAGCACTTCTGAAGTCCAAAGTCTGATCTTCACAAAATGACTCATGTTGAGATGTTTGTTTGACTAACATGCTTATTTGAGTGAGATAAGCACTTCATAATTCAAACATCTCACCTTCACCAAATGACTCAACTTTTGATGCTGGTTGAAAAAAAAATGCTTATTTCAGCGAGTTGAGATCTTCAGTCGACCAAAATCTCACCTTCACCAAATGACTCAACTTTTGATATTGTTTTGAATAACGTGCTCATTGCAGCGCGATAAGCATACCAGAAGACGAAAACCTCACCTTCACCAGATGACCTAACTTTTGATGCTGGTTAAATTAAAATGCTCATTTCAGCAAGTTGAGCACCTGAGAAGCCAAAAATCTGAACTTTACCAAATAACGCAATTTTTTTATGTTCGTTTGACTAACATGCTTATTTCAGCGAGTTAAGCACTTCAGAAGGCTAAAATCTCAACTTCACCAAATGACTCAGCTTTTGATACTGGTTGGATTAAAATGCTTCTTTCAGCGAATTATGCACTTCTGAAGTCCAAAATCTGAACTTCACAAAATGACTCAAATTTAGATGTTTGTTTGACAGACATGCTTATTTGAGTGAGATAAGCACTTCATAATTCAAAAATCTCAACTTCATCAAATGACTTAATTGTTGATGCAGTTTTGACTGCACGCTTATTTCTCTCTGATAATCACATCGGAAGACCAATATCTCAACTTCACCAAATGAGTTGGTTTTTGATGTTGGTTTGAATGACATATTGATTTCTTTGAGATAAGCACGACAGAAGATCAAAATCTGAACTTCACCAAAGGACCTCACTTTGGACGTTGGTTGTACTAAAATGCTTATTTCTTTGAGATAAGCACTTCAGAAATCAAAATCTGAACTTTACCAAATGGCTTAATTTTTGATGCCGTTTTGACTAACATGCTTATTTCAGTAAGATAAGCTCTTGAGAAGGCGAAGATCTCAAATTCACCAAATAACTCAACTTTTGATGCTGGTTCGATTAAAATGCTTCTTTCAGCGAATTAAGCACTTCAGAAATCCAAAATCTGAACTTCCCAAAATGACTCAAGTTTCGATGTTTCTTTGACTAACATGCTTATTTGAGTGAGATAAGCACTTCAGAATTCAAAAATCTCAACTTCATCACACAACTTAATTATTGATGCTATTTTGACTAACACGCTATTTTCACTCAGATAATCACATCGGAAGACCAATGTTTCAACATCACCAAATGAATTGGTTTTTGATGTTGGTTTGAATGACATGTTGATTCCTTTGAGATAAGCACATCAGAAGATCAAAATCTCAACCTCACCAAATGACTCAAATTTTGATGTTGTTTTGACTAACATGCATAATTGAGTGACATAATCACTTCAGAAGTCAAAAATCTCAACTTCACCAAATCACACAATTTTTGATGCTGGTTGGAATAAAATTCTTATTTCAGCGAGATAACCACTTCTGAAGAAAAAAATCGGAACATCACCAAATGACTCAATTTCTGATGTTAATTTGACTAACGTGCTTATTTCAGCGAGATAAGCACAGCAGAAGACCAAAATCTCAACTTCAACAAGACACTCAACTTTTGATGCTGTTTTGACTAACATGCTTATTTCAGTGGTAAAAGTACTTCAGAAGACCACAATCTGAACTTCTTTAAATGACTCATTTTTTGATGTTGGATTGACGAACAGGCTTCCGCCAGTGAAATAAGCACATCAGAAGTGTAGAATCTCGACCTCATCAAACAACTCAAGTTTTGATGTTGGTTAGTCTAACATGTTTATTTGAGTGAGATAAGCACTTCAGAAGTCAAAAATC
>NW_025979060.1:0-714 GCF_021869965.1 Rhincodon typus | reverse complement strand
ATCTCGACCTCATCAAATAACTCAAGTTTTGATGTTGGTTAGTCTAACATGCTTATTTGAGTGAGATAAGCACTTCAGAAGTCAAAAATCTGAACTTCACCAAATAACTCAATTTTTGATGTTGTTTTGACTAACGTGCTTACTCCAGCGAGATAAGCATATCAGAAGACTAAAATCTCACCTTCACCAAAGGACATAATTTTTGATGCTCGTTGGACTAAAATGCTTATTTCAGTGAGATGAGCACTTCAGAAGTCAAGAATCTCAACTTCATCAATTGGCTTAATTTTTGATGCTGTTTCGACGAACATGCTTATTTCACTCAGATTAACTTTTCAGAAGACCAATATCTTACTTCACCGAAAATGTTAGTTTTTGATGTTGGGTTGAATGACATGCTTATTTCATGAGATAAGCAGTTCAGAAGATCAAAACCTCAACTTCATCAAATGACTCAAAAATTAATGTTGTTTTGACTAACATGCTTATTTCAGCGAGTAAAGAACTTCAGAATGCTAAAATCTCAACTTCATCAAATGACACAGCTTTTGATGCTGGTTGGTTTAAAATGTTTATTTCAACGAGTTAAGCTCTTCAGAACACCAAAACCTGAACTCCACCAAATGACTCTCGTTTTGATGTTAGTTTGACTAACATGCTTATTTGATGAGCTAAGCACTTCAGAAGTCAAAAATCTCAACTTCATCAAATGAC
>NW_025979059.1:0-6248 GCF_021869965.1 Rhincodon typus | reverse complement strand
GGCGCTGTCCTGTCAGATTCCCAGGAACTGCAGTGATTGGGTCAATGAATTGTCAAAATTAAAAGTTGAACGTGAGCAGCTTGCGGGACTATTTTAGTCAACTGTCCATTTCATATCCCAGCTCTCGGTAACGATTCTCATTGCCTGGAGAAGTCACTTGTGTTCCACCTAAAGCTGCCTTTTGTCAGATAAACTTGTGTGTGGGGACAGAGAGCGGACGTGAGGCACATGGAGCGGGTATAATCCTGAGGCCTCTGTCATTCTCGGAAATGTGTCTGTGTATCTCCCTCTGTGGGTGGAAATCAGAATGAGTTCCTCAAGGAGGTATTAACACAGTTTTACCATCTCAAACCGAAGTCCCATTTGTGGTCATTTGAGATTACAGGGATAAGCTCATTGCCATTTGCCCTCGAAACATCAGCATGCAAGGCTATGGGCCAAATGCTAAAAACAGGGACTAGAATAGATGGAGGTTTGATAATCTGCGCTGACACAATGGGCTGAATGGTTGTCTTCCACACTGTAAATACTCGAGGATGGAGAAATTGATCTGCAGTGAAAATGGTCACAAATGAAAATGCAAAAGCAGTGTCATTGCGAAAATGTACCACAACTTCTGCCCCTTTCACTGGTGGTCCAGTGGCTAGGATTTGGCCCTCTCCCCTCCCGGCCCAGCTTTGATTCCTAGTCAGGGAATACACACTCTGCTGTGTTATTTTATCGTGGTGACAGCACTTCTAACTGATACTTCAGGAGATGGAAGGTGAACTATTTATTCCCACATGTTACTCAGATTAAAATAAAACAAAGAACAGTGGAAATATAACACAAACAAAGAACAGTGGAAATATAACACAAACAAAGAATTGATATGGAAGCTCATCAGGTCTGGCAGCATCTGTGTAGAGAAACAGAGTTAACGTATCAGGTCCTGTGAGCGTTCGTCAGAACCAGGTTAGTTATGCATTTCTGTAGTGTAATGCCGGGGTAAATTATCGGCTTTATCTGTCAAATCAGCTTATTAAACAAAATTGCTCTCTCTCATTAGCTTACCACCGTCAACTTTACAACTTTAAAGGGATTTCATCGGTTCTAATGCTTCTTCTGTTCCCTTCGGTGGTGAAAGGCTCTGCTTAAATAGTTCCTTTTTCTTTTCCTTTGTGTCAATTAGCAGCCACGTTGAATGGAAAATTGGTTCTTTCACTATCTACCTCAATTTGTGTCTCTATTTGTCTCTGTGTATCCACCTCACCCTCTTTCACGTTCTCTGACTCTCCTTCTGTCAGTATCCCTCATTTCCCATTCCTGCTCTGTTTAAAGTCAGAAATTTGAAGATAATTTGAGAGTGGAGCTGCTGGGAGACTTTTTCCTCCTGGCTGGAGTGTTTAGAACTGCGCTCACATTCCCTGGATAATGTGTCTGTCACTTAGGACGGAGATAACGAGACATTTGTTCTCTCAAAAGATTGTGAATCTTTAGAATTTGAAGTAAAATTCCGAATCCATCAGAAAAAAATGTCCACCACAATTATAGGATTATAGTGATGTCTTTCCTGTTGGTGTAAGATGAATGATTGGTGACAGCAGAGAATGAGGGTGATCAGCTCGTCCTGTCTGTGCCATTACCACAACATTCCCTCCTAAATCTGCAGTTTATCCCACCTCACCTCATTATTCCTGCCAAACTAGGAATGAAGGGATGAGAATAGAAGAAGAGAAGAAGCAGATGTGCTTGTCGAACAGCAGAAAGGAACTTCATGATGACTCGAGCAGAAAAAGAGGAGACACTGAAGCAGCCTCCTGATGACAAATGTGTTTTCTTTGCCAGTAAAGTTCACCGCTTCACTAAGCGGGAACCATTGAACTGAAGCAGTGACGGTGATTATCTTTGCTGGTTGTTCACCTTGTGTCCACCAAACTATTGCTGCTCATGTCCCTGTCAACACCACAGTGGAAAAGCATGCTTATTTTCTTACTGACACAGGTTTTGGCTTTTCTTTTCACTGGAGTTAAGTTTCTCCTCCAAAATAATCAACTTACTGAGTTTGTACAGCAGGAAAAGACGCCCATCATCCCAGTTTCCAGCACTTAGCCTGTAGCCTTCTGTGCTCTGCCATTTCAAGCGTTCATCTCAAAAATTTTTTTTTCCCTGTAACGTTTTAATCTCAAGCGACACAAAGAATGGGACTGAGGTTTGAGATGGTAAAATTGTGTTCATGCCCCCTCAGGGAACTGAACCTCATTTTCACCCACAGAGGGAAACACACAGACACATTGCCCCAAGAGTGACAGCGGCCTCAGGAGAGACCAACCCCCAGAAAGCAAGGATTTCACCCATCTGGCTTATATCATCCCAATTTAGACCTCAAAACCAGTGTATGGTTACAACAATGAAAGGAAGAATTTGGCCCCTCCCCTGTCCATGTTTCTCCCCCATTGTTTCCCCGTTACTCTGCATTTTGTTCTGCCTAACTGGAACATTGCTCACGTCAGCTGCTTTCCATCCTCCCGAAAGATCTTCCTCAAGTGCCTGGAAGGACAAACAGGAAATTAGTGTTTCAAATGTATTACTGGCTGGGTGAGGAAATGACATGGTGGTGTTAACGCTATTTAATGAGAAATAATTTTGAACGACTTTAAAGAGCTCCTTCGGATGTTGGTTGCAGCAGGTGGTGAAAATTCTCTCACTCCCCAGGAAGAATGCAACTCAAGACCACAAGGTGAACCACTAAACTGCAAAGTCATGCATTAGAAACTGCAATGTAATAGATTACTGGATAGCCTGTGCATCATACACGAAGACAATGTGACAAATCCAACGCAAAGCCAAGGCAATCGTGTGCAGAAGAATGGGAGATTGTCATGCCAAATCAAACAGTGGCTAGGGTGATATGAACAGAGATCTACCCTGGTAGTCTAGTGATGAGGATTGAGTGTCTTCACTGCCATGGCCTTTTAATGGTTAACATTTACAGTAATAGATATAAAATACTGACTGATCTTTCGAAGCAGAAGTATGTCATGGACCAGTCAGAATCGCTTCACTGCATGTTACAGGTCCACATCAGCAATGTCAGCTGCAATTGCCTGATGTGCAAACAGAGTAAAACAAGAAGAGAGGGGACGTCAGGAAAAGTGAAGGGCCATGGTGGTTTGTGAGAGCTGACTGTAGGCCTAATGGAGCCAGGCCCAATGTGGTTCTGAAGACTGGTTTTCACTGTTTACCCTGGTATATAATCACTCCAGATCAATCACCCACAATGACTCTCCTTTGTGTGTTGCCCTTTGCACATCTCACCTCGGTTCAGAGCCCAGAGGGGATCCATGCATGTTCACTTGGCAAATTTTGATCAGGTCAGCTTTACAGTCTCGTATTAAGATCATAAACTTTAGGAGCAGAAAGGGACCATCCAGCCCATTCAGTCTGCTCTGCCATTTACTGATCTTATGTCTGATATGATAATTATGAACTGCACTTTCTTGCCTTTCCCCATAACCCTTGATACCTTTACTGATATTAAAAATCTGTTGATCTCACCGTTGAATACACTTAATGACCCAGACCTGACAACAATCTGCTGTAAGGAATTTCACCAATTCATCACCATCTGAGAGAATAAATTTTCCTCATCTGTCTTAAATGTGCGACCCCATTCTGATATAAGGCACTCTGGTGCAAGATTGCCCAGAAGGAAAACCATTTTTTTGTGTCCAACATATTAAATCTGAAAGAAACCTATATGCTTTAATAAGGAGCAAGTACTGTTTTTATAGTACTGTGTCTGAGCACGTGAAGTCAATGGATTTCAGCACTTCCTCCTGTTTGGTTTCATCCCTGATGTAAAACTTTCACTGATTCTGACAGAGCTATCCCCTTTATGTCTTTTAATGTCAGGAATTCACGTTCATTTTAAGAGTTTCGACAGGAAAAATAAAATCCTCATTCCTATTTCGGAATCAAACCAAGAACACAGCAGTTGCAATGCTGAATCCCAAAAAGGAAAGTGCGCACAATTCTTGCAACTTTTTGTCTTGAAACTGCTTTTGACCTTTCGTTTCAGTTGCAAAACGTTAGTCAGTGAGATTTTAACACCACGGAGAAAGACCCTTCAGCCCATTATATCTGGGCCAGTCATCAAATATCTCACTTCTAAACCCAGTTTCCAGCACTTGGCACTTCACCTCATTTGCTCTGATGTTTCAAGTGCTCATCCAAATATGTAGTCAATGTTTGAGGGCATCAGTGGAACAAAAACACTTTCTTCAACAAACGACAGGAAGCATTGCTGTTTGCTACAATATGAAATCTACATTTTCCTCTTTGAAGACAGTTATGAAAGCCAAACTCTTTCTCAGAGCCGTTTGCCAGTTTTCCTCATGATGCCAACAGTGTAGAATAAAATCCCACACCGCCTGAGGTTACAACTGATGACTCTCGACTTTCAACCTCTCTGCTGACATGAGATGTGGTGTCCCTCAGGTTAAACCACCACCAGTTTTGTATCTCTAATAAGAAAGCAGCCCGGTGACCCAGAATGTGTATGGCGACTCACTGTCAGACTTTGTGATATTTTCTCCCTGGGATGCAAAAGGCACGTTTTATACTTTATAAAATGTATAATATATGTTAGTTGTCCTGGTAGGAAGTAAAGAGAAAGATTGCTTGTACACATTACGACAAATAAAATTCAGTCTTTACAGTGGTGGGCACTTAACCCAGAATTCCGAGCGCTATGCACTGCATTGCTTATCACTGCGCAGGCTCAGTATGTTCCCGCGTGGCCACGGTCTAGAGCATGCGCAGTGGGAGCGACGCTGAGCAGCCGCTGTCATTTTCCTCGGCTCCACAAAAGGTAACAATGAGGCGGAACGGAGGAGGCGATAGACCGGGCGGTTAGACGGAGAGGCTTTCTAAACACTTTGTGAATGTGACAGACCCCGTATAAAGAAACTATCTATCCCTGTTTCGTAAAATGTCAAAATCGAGTCTCTCTCTCAACGGCAGGCCGCCATATTTGTCGGAGTTTAAAGGGCAGCAGGGCGCATATGCGGTTATCCTGGGCCAGCGGAGCGAATGTTGTGAATACCTTTCCTGGACTGACAGGAATGGAGTTTTTATAAACTGCTTTTACAAGGTGTTAGGAGGGGAACATTTACACACAGCAACCTCCAAATCAAAGAAATATTTGCTTCTTCTGAAACTGTGTCCCAGACTGACTGAGATGGCTTTTGTAAATTTTTTTATAGCACCTCAGAAGAGGATTTGCAGATCGGTAACTCAAACCAAATGATCTAAGCATGCCTTTTTATTCATTCAGCACTGGATATTATCGGCCTTTAAAGGTGAGTATTGAGTAAAATAAAAGTAGCATAAAATTCCTTCTTGCATCTCCCAGTAACTATTGCCCAATCTCTTAAATCTGTGTACCAAACAGTTTTACTATCAGTGAAGAGGAATAGCTGCTCTTTATCTACCTGGTTTAAACCGATCATAAACCTAGACACCTTTATCAAATCAGAGATAGCGAGAACTCAAATGCTGGAATCTGAGATAACACAGTGTGGAGCTGGAGGAACACAGCAGGCAAGGCAACATTAGAGGAGGAGGAAAGTTGATGTTTTAGGACGGGACCATTCATCAGAAAATTTTCCTGCAGGTCCACACTGTGTTATCACCCCCACTATCAAATGTCATATCAATCTCCTTTGCACTGTGCGGAACAACTTGAGTTTCTCCAACCTGACCTTAAAACCAGTATCCCTCAGTTCTTTAACCATTCTGATGAATTTCCTTTCGAATCACGTGTCAGGCGCTCACATCCTTCATGGAGATCACCTGTTTGTGCAGACCCAAATGCTGTCTGTTCAAATGAGTGATGTTATGACACACGGACAATTACTCAGTGACATCACTCTGATTCCTGGGTATCCTGAATTGTGATAGTTTCCTCTGACCCCAGTGCTTTTGATATCTTTTGAGGGGTAGACTCTAGCATTTGATTTTAAAGTTGGAACACAATGAAATTATTTCAGTATTTTTAACCAGTAATCTACACAATTCAGCTTCTCGTGCTGTTCTCAGATTTCTGACTCTGGAGCTGGAGCTCCTTCCCTTACAGCATTGTGAGAGCTCATGTGAGAAGATAGAGCTGTTGAGGCAGCAGCACATGGTTGGGAGAATTTTGTCACCCCCATAATATCATATTATGTGACTGATGTTAAGAGTTGCTTTATAACACTGCTGAATGA
>NW_025979058.1:0-6248 GCF_021869965.1 Rhincodon typus | reverse complement strand
GCTCCTCTGATGCTGCTTGGCCTGCTGTGTTCATCCAGCTCTACACCTTGTTATCTGAGATTCTCCAGCATCGGCAGTTCCTACTATCTCTGATACGATTTAATATGACTAGCAGTCTCCTTCCAAAGTAGAAACTATAGAATGGGAGGTCTAATCCCATCTTTCAGCACATAATGTTACTCAGTCCTGAATTTCTCAACTGAAATGTAAAAAGTAAAAAGAAATGTGTTTCATTCTGATTAAATACAATACCTGCTCAAACACAGGCAATTGGTATCAAGGTAATGGGCATCGGTTAGCTCAATCAGCTGGAGGGCTGGTTTGTAATGCAGAGTGATGCCTACAGAGGGGTTAAATACCTGCACTGACTGACGTTACCATGAAGGACTCTCCTTCTCAAACTCTCCCCTTACCTGAGTTGGGAGGGCCGTCAGGTTAAACCACTACCTGTTGCTTCTCTCTAATGAGAGAGCAGTCCTGTTATCTGGTAGCATAATGGCAACTTTACCTTTACATCATTAGGGTGGCACAGTGTCTCAGTGGTTAGCACTGCTGCCTCACAGCACCAGGGACCCGGGTTCAATCCCGGCCTTGGGTGACTGTCTGTGTGGAGTTTGCACGTTCTCCCTGTGTCTGCGTGGGTTTTCTCCCACAGTCCAAAGATGTGCAGGTTGGGTGGATTGGCCATGCTAAATTGTCCAGGGATGTATAGGCAATGTGGATTAACCATGGGAAATGCAGAATTACAGGGATTGGGTGGGTGTGGGTGGGATGCTTTTTGGGGGTTGGTGTGGACTCGATGGGCTGAACAGCCTGCTTCCACACTGTAGGGATTCTATGATCTCACCAACAGAGAGGGCAGTATGTCAAAATACTCAGACCTTATAAAATATAATAAAAGGAGTGAAATTGGTATCATTCTAGACATTGTAAATGACAATGAAACCCAACCTTGTTGACCCTGTAATGTCCTCCTTACTAACATAGAACCATAGGGTTGTACAGCACAGAAACAGACCTTTTGGTCCAACTTGTCCATGTTGACCAGATACCCCAATTTGACCCCTATCCCTCTAAACCCTTCCTATTCATATACCCATTCAAAGACCTTTCAAATATTGTAAAGGTACCTGCCTCCACCACTTGCTCTGGGGACTAGTAGCAAAATTGGGAGAGTTGTCTTCACAAACTAGTCAAGTGCCACGTCATACTCACAGAATCATACCCTACAGACAATGTCTCAGACACCACCATCACCATCCCCGGTATGACTTGTCTTATGACTTGGTGTCAGAGTGTACACAGTCAGGAGGGAGGTGTCTAAGGAATCCTCAACATTGACTCTGGAGCCCATGCAGTCTCATGGCATTGGGTCAAACGTGGGCAAGGAAACCTCCTGCTGATTACCATGTACCACCCTCTCCTCAGCTGATGAATCAGTGCTCTGCCATGTTGAAAACAACTTAGAAGATGAACTGAGGGTGGCTAGAGCACAGAACACCCAGCACCCAGAGTGGTTCATTAGGACCACTCCTGACTGATCTTACTGAGTTCCATAGGAGCAAACTGCGAGATTGGCTCTGCAGCAGGTAGTGAGGGAACCAAGAAGAGAAAGAAAACTTGACTTTATCCTCACCAATCCACCTGTAGGAGGTACAGTGATCCACAATGGCATAGGTCAGAGTGACCTCTGCACAGTCCTGCGCTGCACAGATGAAGATACTCTTCATCGTGTGGTGTGGCACTTCTGTATGGAATGGATTTCTAGCAACTCAAGACTGGGCATTGATGAGGCACCGTAGGCCATCAGCAGCAGCAGAATTGTATTCAGCCAGTATTTGTAACTCATGGCCTGTCATATCCCTCACAATGCCATTACCAATGTAATAATATTTGGGTTATCTGAAGGTAATACAGTTGGGGTATGTGAGTTCTGTTTGCTTGAAGATCTCTGATGGGTTTATTCACAGCATGTGGGAAATAATCCCCAGACACAACCTATGTGTAAAGTGTGACAGTGCAGAGAGTCTGTGGTCATGTGATAATACCTGGGGATTTAGCATGTTAAGCTCTAAAAGGGAAACCATTGCAAAACTGATAGCATATATCCTTTACTTTTCCAAAGATAGCTCTCATATAGTACTAATAAACCAGATAAACATTGTGTAACAGTAAATTTAGTTAGACGGAGGTACAGCTTGTAAAACTTACAAGTGCAAAATTTTAATAGCTCATATGTTGTTTCAGTGGTTTGACAGCTCATTGTAATGGTGCAATCTACTGGAAGCATACATGATGTCCTTGGCTGTTCTTAGTATGTCAATGTGTCATCAGTGCAATGATTGTTATTCTGGTGTTCCATCACACTGTCATCATTTGTTCTTGGTGCACAATTGGCGTATTGTACACTCCTTTTCCTGTTTTCTGTTACCCCCTCAGAGTTACTCCTTTAGTTGTCATGACCTGGGCCCAGGCTAATTATCACAAAGTCAGGCAGGAACTGAAGAATGTAGATTGGGGGCAGCTGTTTAAGGGTAAATCCATATTTTGCATGTGGGAATCTTTTAAAGGCCAGTTGATTAGAGTTTAGGACCAGCATGTTCCTCTGAAAATGAAGGATAAGGATGGCAGGATTCAAGAACCTTAGATGACAAGAGAAATTGAGAGCTTAGTCAAAAAGAAAAAGGAAGGATATGTGAGGTTTACGAAAAAGAAGACAGCCAGACCCTCAAAGAAAGCAAGGACAGCAGGAAAGAGCTCAAACAAGGATTTGGGAGGGCTATAAGGAGCCATGAAATGTCTTTGGTAAACAGGTTTAAGGCGTTTTATATGGATATAAGGAGCGAGAGGGTAGCTAGAATGGAAGGGTAGGTCCATTCAAGGACAAAGGAGGGAATTTATGTACGGAGCTGGAGGAAATGGGTGAGGTTCTTAACAAATGTTTTGCACCAGTATTCACAAAGGAGAGGGACACAGTGGATGGTGAGTCTCGGGAGGGGTACGTTGATATTCAAGAGCATGCCAATATAAAAAAAGAGGTGGTGTTGGGTGTTCTGAAAAGCATTGAGGTAGACAAGGCCCGAGGACCTGATGCAATCTAATCCCAGAATACTGACGGAAGCAGGTGAGGATATTTGCTATGAGGAGAGATTGGACAAACCTGGTTTGTTTTCATTTCAACATCAAAGGATGAGAGAAAACCTGATAGAGTTTTGCAATATTATGAGAGGCATGGATTGAATGGAGGCTTTTTGCCAGGGTAGAAATGTCAATTACTAGGGGCATAGGTTTAAGTTAAAAGGTTGTAAATTTAAAGGAGATGTGAGAGGCAAGTTTTTTTTATCCAGAGGATGGTAAGTGCCTGGAATGTGATGCTAGAGGAGTTCGTAGAAGCAGATACATTAGCAACAATTATGATGCAGCCTGATAGATACATGCACAGGCAGGGAATAGATGGATAGGGACTGCATAGAGGCAAAAGGTTTTTAGTTTAGAAGGGCATTATGTGTCAGAGCAATCTGGTGGGGTGAAGGGCCCCTTCCTGTGCTGTACTGTTCATTCTTGTTTGTTCTTTGTACCTAATATGAGGTGCCAATCTGGTGAAGCTACCAAACAGGACAACCTGATAGCCAAACAACAAAAGCAGCATGCATTAGAGCTAACCAATGTAACAGTCAATAGATCAGACCTTCAGTTCTACCGTACTTAGACATGAATGGTGATGGACAATTGAACAACTCAAACAATCTAGAAAGAGTTCAGAAAAGATTTATGAGGATGTTGTCAGGGTTTGAGGGTTTGAGCTATAGGGAGAGGCTAAGTAGGCTGGGGCTATTTTCCTTGGAGCGTCAGAGGCTGAGACGTGACCTTATGGAAGTTTGTAAAATCATGAGGACTTTGATAGAATGAATAGCCAAGGTCTTTTCCCCAGGATAGGGAAGTCCAAAACTAAAGGGCATAGGTATAAGGTGAGAGGGGACAGATATGAAAGGGACCTAAGGGGCAACATTTTCATACAGAGGGTGGTGCGTGTATGGAATGAACTGCCAGCAGATGTTGTGATGGCAGGTACAATAACAACATTTAAAAGGCATCTGGATGAGTATGTGGCTAGGAAGAGTTTAGAGGTATAAGGGCCAAATGCTGACAAATGGGACCAGATTTATGTAGGATATCTGGCCGGTGTGGATGAGTTAGACCGAAGGGTCGGTTTCTGTGCTGTATATCTCAATGACTCAATAACTCATTGGAGGAAGAGGCTTCACAAATATCCCCATCCTCAAGGATAGGGGAACCCAGCACATTAGTGCAAAAGATAAAGCTGAAGCATTCACAAGAATCTTCAGCCAAAAGTGCCAAGCGGATGAATTTGTTTGAGTTTCATTTATTGCTGTCACATGCACCAAGATTTTAGATTTTAGAGTTTAGAATTTGAATTAGATTTTATTGTCACATGTACTCAAATAAAGAAGTTCAGGAGTACAGTGAAAAGTGTACAAAGTCACCATTCCTGAAGCCATGTCAAGTACAAGTACCTAGATACAAAATTTTAGGTACAAAGTAAGAAAATAAAGAATAAAGTTAAAAGTTCAATCTTACAATCCTTCTTAAGTGCTACAGTGATACAGTGATAAGAGCTACAATCATAGTGTCATAGAGTTATACAGCATGGAAACAGGCCCTTCGGCCCAAAGTGGTTCAGGCTGACCGTAGTCAGCATGGCCTAAATGTGGATTTTACAAGTTTCAAAATCTCCCCACCCCCGGCCTCATGCAATGACCAACCCCCCTTCTCATCCCCGCCTCCTTGACCTGACACAACCTGTCTGTCTTCTCTCCCACCTGTCCACCCCTCCCCCCTCACTGACCAATGCCCACCACTACCTACCTGCACTCACCTATCACCATCCCACCTACCTTCCCCAGCCCCACCACTCCTTTCTATTTATTTATGAGCTCCCTTCACCCCACCCCACCCCCATTTCTGAAGAAGGATCCTGACCCGAAATGTCAACTTTCCTGCTCCTCTGATACAGCCTGGCCTGCTGTGTTCCTCTAGCTCCACACTGTGTTATCTCTGACTCCAGCATCTGCAGTTCTTATCGTCTCACAGTGAAAAGTGTTGTTTTGTGTGCTCTACAGGCAGATCATACCATACAAAGTGCATCAGGGTAGCAGAACAGAGTGCAGAATGCAGTCTTACAGCTGCAGAGATGGTGCAGAGAAAGAGAGGGAGATCAGAACTAACATTTGAGAGATCCGTTCAAAAGTCTGATAGCAGTGGGGTAGAAGCTGTTCTTGACAGATACACATACATGTATTCAAACTTTTATATCTTCTGCCCAATGGAAGAGGGTAGAAGAGAGCATGACTGGGGTGGGAGGGGTCTTTGATTATGTTGGTTGCTTTCCTGAGGCAGCAGGAAGTGTAGATGGAGTCAATGGATGGGAGGCTGGTTTGTGTGATGGACTGGGCTGTGTTCACTACTCTCTGTAGTTACTTGTGGTTTTGGGAAGAGCAGTTGCCATATCACACTGTGATGCATAGAGATAGGATGCTTCTATAAAAATTGGTAAGAGTCCTTGTGGATATGTTGAATTTCCTTAGCCTCCTGAGGAAGTAGAGACGTTGTTGTGTTTTTTGACCATCACATTCACCTGGATGGATCAGGACAGATTGTTGGTGATCATCACTCCCAGAAATTTGATGTTCTCAACCATCTCCACCTCAGCACTATTGATGTAGACAGGACAGTGTCTTCCACTCCACTTCCTGAAGTCATGACCTTTGTTTTGCTGACATTGATGGAGAGATTGTTATCTTTATGCCATGCCGCTAAGCACTGAATCTCTTCCCTGTACTCTCTCTCGTCGTTGTTTGAGATCTGACCGACAATGTTAGTGTCATCAGCAAGCTTGTAAATGGAGTTGGGGTGGAATTGGGCCACATAGTTTTGAGTGTGTAAGGAGTACAGTAGGGGGTTGATTACACAGCCTTGCGAGGCACTGGTATTGAGGACAATGGTGGAGGAAGTATTGTAACTTATTCTTACTGATTGGTGGCAGAAGCAAACAAAATAGCGATGTTTAAGAGGCATCTTGACCGATATAAGAATAGGCAGGGAATAGAGGGAGAGATAGTAGGAACTGCAGGTGCTGGGGAATCTGAGATAACAAGGTGCAGAGCTGGATGAACACAGCAGGCCAAGCAGCATCAGAGGAGCAGGAAAGCTGACATTTCGGGCTTAGA
>NW_025979057.1:1329-6249 GCF_021869965.1 Rhincodon typus | reverse complement strand
AAAGAAAGAATGCCTTCCTCTTTGTCCAGTCCAATATTTCAATAATGGTGAACGGATATTTTTCAGGCTGGGAAGCAGGCTTGTAGTGGAATTCTCCAGGGGCTGCTACTGGGACGTTTGTCGTTCCTAATAGATAATTAATTATCTTGTTCGTGGTGTGCAGGGGACAATTTCCAAGTTTGCAGATGCCATTAAACTTGAGAATTGTAAATTGTGAGAAGAACAGTGTGGAACTCCAAAAGTGCATTGAAAAGTTGCTGGAGTGGGCAGATAGGTGGAAGATGAGGTACAATGCGGAGAAGTGTAAAGTGATGCGCTTTTCTTTCAAGTGACTTTCCTACCAATGTAAAATAGGAGTATGGACGTGCACAGTTGAAATGATGGCAGCAGTACAGATGGAGAGAGCAATAAATAAAGCATACAGCCTTTGTTAATAGAGGTATAGAGTATACGAGTATGAAGTTGATGTTATTGAAATTCTGCAATGTCAGTTAAATCTCAGCTGCAGTATTGTGCACAGTTGTGGCCTGCAAATTATAGGAAAAAGGCAAATGCATTGATGTGCTGATTATTACTAGAATTATTCCAGGTAGGAAAAGCTTCAGCTGGAAGAATAGATTGAAGAGTTTGGGACTGTTCTCTCTCAACAGCAGGCTGAGAGGAGATGGAATTGAGGTTTTTTGAAATCGTGAGTCGTCTAAACAGAGTAGATAGGGAGAAGATGCCCCTGCTCGTAGAAGAGCTTTATGACACAGTGTGTAGTTAGGTTATGGAGTGCACTGTTGTAAATGTGATGAATGATGTTCAATGGAGACGTACAGAGGGCATTGGATGAAAATGGTGCGCAGGTGATAGACGGAAAAAGGATTTGCATGAGATGATAGAGACAACTCAGTATGATGGGCCAAATGTCCTCCTTCCCCTTCTGTAATTTTGCGATTTCGTCTGTCCAAACTTTACCTGAAATTTATTACAAACACCAAGAAAACAGCACTGTTATTACTTAACTATCTTTCAAAGGATTACTTTGATTTCAAAATGGTTTTGTGGACTCTCCGAGACAGATAACATCGGGTTTAAAATGATACAGACGCAGAGGGTCAATACTGAAACAGTACCTCATTGTAACAGGGTTAGAATTGAGGATGAGCCTCTTGATTGGACAGCCAGGACTGAGATTTTGCAGGTCTATCCCAGTGTAAATATTGAATGAAAGCCTCATTGTCAGAGCGTCAGAACTATGGAAGTGCGTTATTATCAGAGGGTCAGGATTGAGGCAGTGCCTCATTATGCAGATGTCAGAATTGAAGCAGTTTCACATAATGGGAGGGTCAGTCCTGAGGTATTACAGCACTGTCAGTGGTTTAGTACTGTGGGAATGCATCTTTATCATATGGTCAGTACTGAGCAGGTGCCTTAATATCATATGTTCATTCCCGATAGAATGCCTCATCATCAGGAGTCATTACTGAGTCAGTGCCTGTTTGTCAAAGGGACAGTACAGAGGGTGTGCATCATTGTCAGGGGGTCAATACAGAGGCAGTACCTGATTGTAAGTGGGTCAGACCGGAGTGTGCCACATGCTTAGATGGTCAGTTCTGCAGTAGTGAAGCACTCTAAGTGGGTCAGTTCTGAGGTATTGCCTCATTGTCAGAGGGTCATTGCTGAGGCACTGTCTCATTGTAAGAGGGTAAGAATTGAAGCGTTCGCACACGTTTAGATGATCAGTACGCAGGTATTGCAGATCTATCAGAAGGTTCGTCCTGAGGGACTGCCTCGTTGTCAGCGTTGGAAGGAAGTGCTTCACTGTCAGAGCATTGGTGCTGAGCGAGTACCTCATTGTGATTGTCAGAATCAAGGGAGTGCTCACATTTTAGACAGTCAGTACATGTAGTCAGCACTGTCAGTGGGTGAGTACGAAGGGTCCATTCTGAAGCAGTGCCTCAATGTAATGGGATCAGAATGGATGGAGGGCCACATGATTAGCGGTTTAGCCCTGAGGAATGGAAGCACTGTCAGATCTCATTGCCGTGACATGGAGGTGACGATGTTGGACTGAAGGAGGAGTGAGGCTCCAAAAGCTTGTGTTTTCAAATAAACCTGTTGGACTATAACCCGGTGTCGTATGACTTCAGACCTCGTTGCCATAGCGTCAGAACTGTGGGAGTGCATTATAGTCACTTCGTCAGTACTGAAGGAGTGCCTCATTGAAATGGGTTCAGGATTGAGGGTGTGCCTCACGATTACAGAGTCAGTACTGAGGAACTGCAGCTCTGTCAGAGGATCAGTTCTGAGGTAGGACTGGAATGTCAGACCAGAGGCTCACTGGTCTATAGTTCCCTGGCTCTGACTCAGCCTCAGTATTGACCCTCTGACAATTATGAACTCCCACTGATCTTACCCTCCAACAGTGCTGGAATGCCACAGCACTGATCCTCTCATCAGAATCATAGAATCCCCACAGTGTAAAACAGGCCATTAAGCACAAGTCCACACTGACCCTACTGAGCGCATCTGACCCATCCCCTTAACCTATCCCTGTAACCCTGCATTTACCGTTTAAGAATAATGATCTCCCTCAGTATTCTCACATGGTGCCCTCCCTCAGAATGAACTCTTTGACAATGAATCACTCCCTTGGGAATGAATCTCTGATAAGACACTCTCTCAGTATTGACCACTGATCATGAGGCTCTCGCTCAGTAATGGCCTCCTGACAATTCTGATCCCATTACAAAGAGGCACTGCCTCACTAATGACCCTCTGGCAAAGGAACAGTGTGTCAGAACTGACCATCTGACAAGGAGGCACTCCTTCAGTCTGGCCCTCTCTCGCTGCTGCAGAAGTGATCTTTTGCTAATGAGGTACTGCCTGGGTTCTGACCCTGATAGAGCTGAAATACCTCAGTACTTACCGTCAGTCTGTGGCAAACCCTCCATTCTGACACCATTACACTGAAGCATAGCCTCAGTGCTGACCCACTAACAAAGAGTCTCTGTCTCAGAACTGACCAGCTGACAATATGCCAGTGCCCTAGGTACTGACACAATAATAATGAAGCCCCCCCTCCGGACTGACTCTCTAAATGTGAGGTCGCCCTCAAATCTGATGCCCTTACAATGAGGCACTGCCCCAGTTCTGACCCCTGCATAATTACGAACTGCCTCTATCTGACAGTAATGCACTCCTGCAGTAATGACCCTTTGACGATGAAGCACTCCCTCTGTACTGATGCTCTGACAGTGCTTCAATCCCTCAGTGATGCCCCTCTGACAATGAAACAGTCCATCAGTTCTGACACTGTCACAGTGCTGCAATATCTTAGTGACCCTGTAATCGTTTCGCACTACTCACTTTTGATGCCTTTATCGTGAGGCATTGCCTCAGCACTGATCATCTGATACAGCTGCAATACCTTAGCACTGACCGTCTCTGTGTAGCAAACCCTCAATTCCCACACCGTTGCACTGAGAAACTGCCTCACAACACAATCTCTGACAATGAGTCATTCCCATACGACAAACCCTCTGACAAATGAACAGTGCCTCAGAACTGACACACTGACAATATGGCAGTCCCTCAGTACTGACCCGCTGATCATAATATCACGGTCATGACCCTCTAATTGTGTGGCGTCCCTCCAATTCGGACACCTTTCGAAAGAAGCACTGCCTCCGTATTGATGCTGTGACAGTGCTTCAATAGCTTAGTGCTGAACTGCTAATCATGGAGCCATCCCACAGTTCTGATCCCGTTACATAGAGACCCTCGCTCAATCCTGACCCTCTGACTGAACTAGACTGTCTCAGTACTGGTCCTGCAAACGTGTTGCACTCCCTTATTTCTCACCCCATTATATTGAGACGTTGCACCCCACTGGACACTCTAACACTGAGACAGTCCCTCAGCAGTGACACTACTGTGAAGCACTGTCACTGACCCTCTGTCAATGAGGCTGTCAATTCTGACACCTTTACATTGAGTCTCTGCGTGAGTATTGACCATTGAGGCACTTCCTCAGTAGTTACCTTCAGACAGGTTAGGGTTAAGGGCAGATGAGGGTCAGGGTGGGGCTAGGGTTAGGTTTAGGGCTGAGGCTAGGGTTAGAGTTGAGGTCAGTGTTGAGGCTGCAGTTGGGGGCTGGGACCAGGACCGGGACAAGCTCAGTCGAGGGAGGAGGGAGGAGGGAGGAGGGAGGGGGTGGTGGGATGGACGAGGACCGGGACACAGGACATTCGGGGCCAGCAGAGGTAGAGGCTGGGATTAGGGCGAAGGATGAGGGCCGGGTCAACCTGGGGCTGGGGTTAGAGTTACGTAGGGGCTTGGGTCTGGGACAGGCAGGGGTTAGGGTCGGGGCTGCGGGCTGGGTGCTGGGACCTTAACTGGGTCGGGCTCGGGGTCGCGGTCGGGTTCGTGGTCGGGGTCAGGCTCAGGGCCGTGGTTGGGGTTAGGGTCAGGGTCAGGGCTGCGACAGGCTGCGGGGGAGTGTCGGGCTGGGGGGCGCTGATGGCTGGCTCTGGGTCTGGGTCTCCGAAGCTGGCATCTGAGCAAGGTGTGGTAGGGTCGCTGCTGGTTGCCGGGGCCGGGGCCGTGACAGGCTTCGGGCCGAGGGCTGGGGGTTCGGGTCAGTGTCCGGTGGCCGTGGCCGGGACAGTCTGGGGTTAGGGTTGGGTTCGGGGACAAGCTGCGGCAGGTTTGGGGCTGCGACAGGCTGGTGGCTGGGGTCTGGGCCGGTTTACGGTTATGGCTGGGACAGGGGCTGAGTATTGTGGTCTGGGGCTGGTGCGTCGGGCCGAGGCTAAGGCGAGGTTTCCGGTGATGGTCTGGTCTGGAGCCCTGGATTAGTTCGGGCCGGGCTGGACCGGGCTGTGGCACTGGGGCCGGGTTTAGAGTCAGGCTCCAGGTTGGGGCGAACGTTTT
>NW_025979057.1:0-1229 GCF_021869965.1 Rhincodon typus | reverse complement strand
CCGGGAGCCGGGACAGGCTGCGGGCTGGGGTTAGGGTCAGTTCCGCGGGGTGGGAACGGGGCTGGGACAGGTTGGGAATGGAGGCTGGGGCCGGGACAACCCCCAGTAACTAAACCATAAGAGTCAGAGCCCGCTGTAAATAAAGTGTGACGCATAGAGCTCCCTGTAACTTATCCCTGTAAATCCTCCCTAAAATCCCCCTAAACCCTCAAACCAACGATTCCTAAAAAACCCTAAATCACAGAGCCTCCAGTTAATGAAAGCTAAAACACAAGACCCACTGTAAATCAACACCAAATAACAGAGCCCCCAGTAAATCACTGCGAGATAGTCAGATTCAGATAGTACCTCACAGTCAGCAAGTCAGATCTGAGGCAGTGCCTGTTTGTCACACAGTCAGTAATGCGGAAGCGCAGTGTTGTCTAACGGTCATTACTGAGGCAGTGCCACACGATTACAGAATCAGTCCTGAGTGCATACCACGCGAATAGAGGATCAAATCTGGGTTATTGCAGCACTGACAGGGTTGGAGTGAGACAGCGCCTCAGTGTTGGCAGTGTACTGAGGAAGTTCTGAGGAAGGGTCCCCGGACATGAAACGTGAACTCTGTTTTCTCCTTCACAGATGTTGCCAGACCTGCTGAGCTTTTCCAGCAAACCTGACTGTCCTGGTCTATCCATTGTGTCCGACTGCTCCTGCCCCAACGAAATTATCTCCACCTATCTCGACTCCATTTTCTCCCTCTTGATCCAGGGACTCCCTACCTACGTCCGTGACACCACCCACGCCCTCCACCTCCTCCAGAACTTCCAACTCCCCGTTCCCCAACACCTCATCTTTACCATGGACGTCCAGTACCTATACACCTGCATTCCCCACACAGATGGCCTAAAGGTCCTCCGCTTCTTCCTGTCCCGAAGGCCCGACCAGTCCCCCACCACTGACACCCTCATTCGCTCAACCAATCTCGTCCTCACCCTCAACAACTTCTCTTTCAATTCCTCCAACTTCCGACAGACAAAAGGGGTGACCATGGATACCCGCATGGGCCCAAGCTGTGCCTGCCTCTTTATAGGTTACGTGGAACAATCCCTCTTCCGTAGCTGCACTGGTCCTAAACCCCACCTCTTCCTCCTTTGTTTTGATGACTGTGTCGGCGCCGCCTCGTGCTCCCACGAGGAACTCGAACAGTTCGTCCACTTCACCAACACCTTCAACACCAAACTTAA